>NC_048309.1:39601854-39635693 GCF_013100865.1 Trachemys scripta elegans
GCTGACTCATATCCAGCTTCTCATCCACTGTAATCCCCAGGTCCTTTTCTGCAGAACTGCTGCCTAGTCAGTCGATCCCCAGCCTGTAGCGGTGCATGGGATTCTTCCATCCTAAGTGCAGGACTCTACACTTGTCCTTGTTGAACTCATCAGATTTCTCTTGGCCCAATCCTCCAATTTGTCTAGGCCACTCTGGACCCTATCCCTACCCTTCAGCATATCTACCTCTTCCCCTGGCTTAGTGTCATCTGTGAACTTGCTGAGGGTGCAATTCATCCCATCAGCCAGATCATTAATAAAGATATTGAACAAAACCAGCCCCAGGGGCACACCACTTGATACCGGCTGCAAAGTAGACATTGAGCCATCGATCACTACCCATTGAGCTCTACAATCTAGCCAGTTTTCTATCCATCTTATAGTCCAGTCATCCAATCCATACTTGTTTAACTTGATTCTCTTTTCAACTGACCATTGAAATGAGACACCACTGTAGGGCAAAGCAGCTAGGGTATAATGTCACACAATGCTATTAAACTGAATGTTATGAAAAGTGGAAACTGTGTGTGTGTGTGTATGTGTTTCCCTGTTGCCCCTTGCAGGGGTGTGAGCCCTGTGCATGGGTATGTGCTGCCCCCTGCTTGAGGGAGCAAGTCCTGCTAAGTGTGTGACTATGAGGGCACGGCACCCCCGACTGACCCCTCCATCCTCCTTTTTGCAGCCCAGCACCCCCTGCTGCTGCACCGGAGTATTGTGGAGAGCACTCACTCTGAGTACAGAGCATCCCCTACTGAATCTCCCATGCTGCTCCCAGAGCTCATCACCACCTTCTGAGATGTTCAAAGGAGTCTTAGGCTACGTCTACAGTACGGGGGGAGGGATCGATTTCAGATATGCAAATTCAGCTACAGGAATAGCGTAGCTGAATTCGACGTATCTGATCCGACTTACCCCGTTGTGAGGACGGCGGCAAATCGACCACCACGGCTCCCCCGTCGACAGCGCTTACTCCTACCTGGGCTGGTGGAGTACGCGCGTCGATTCGGGGATCGATTATCGTGCCCCGACGAGATGCGATAAATCGATCCCCAAGAGATTGATTTCTACCCACTGATCCAGGCAGGTAGTGAAGACAAGCCCTTAGGGATTTAGACATCCAATTCCAACCCAATGCAATGGGATTGGATTACATAACTCCCTGAGGCTTTTTTAAAAAAATCCCAGCCTTTCCTCTCTCTTCACCAGTGAAAAATCCATAGTTGGATCTCTGACCTGCACTGGGTGGCTGAGATGGGAATGTCACCTTTGGGGAGCCAGATGATCAGGGGTTGGACCCAACACCTGTCTTTGTCTAGGATAGGGTTCCGCAGAGATAATCAAGGAGACTGGTTTAATATGAAGGGGCAGAACAAGGAATAATGGTCTCAAGTTGCAGTGGGGGAGGTTTAGGCTGGCTATTAGGAAAAAAATATTTCACTAGGGGAAGGGATAGCTCAGTGGTTTGAGCATTGGCCTACTAAACCCAGGGTTGTGAGTTCAATCCTTGAAAGGCCCACTTAAGGATCTGGGGCAAAATCAGTACTTGGTCCTGCTAGTAAAGGCAGGGGGCTGGACTTGATGACCTTTTAAGGTCCCTTCCAGTTCTAGGAGATAGGATATCTGCATTAATTTAAAGCCCTGGCTCGGATGATTTAGTTGGGGATTGGTCCTACTTTGAGCGGGGGGTTGGACTAGATGACCTCCTGAGGTCCCTACCAACCCTGATATTCTATGATTCTATGATTTTGATAGCAGTTACACCAGTGTAAATCCAGAATGTCTGCATTCCTTTAGCTGGGCTCAGACTCTGATCCACTTACACTGATTCTGTAATCCCTCAGTGGGCAAGTCGTCCCACATTCACAGAGGGAGCTGCTAATCAGTATCCACCAGGTGATCAGAATCTGTCCCACACTGAAACCGAAGGAATTCCTTACAGAGCAGAGTGCTACCCAGTGGGAGTGAAGAGAGAAGAATCTGACCCGCTGCCTTTAGGCTTGGATTATCTAAAATGCCTCATTGAATTTCAAAGAGAGTGGAGAACCTCACAGAACTGGGCCCTAAATTAATCTATGGGCAGGATGCTGAGCTGGGGTAACACTGAAGTTAATAGGTGAGATCACCAGCTGTTGTAAATCTGCTTCATTCTCTTGATTTCAGTTTACATCACTTCATTTCTTCTGCAGCGTGGGACATGGGTAACTTGCTGGGGGATTCTCTGCACCTTGAAGCCTTAAACCATGATTCGATGACTTCAATAGCTCAGACATAGGTCAGGGGTTTGATACAGGAGTGGGTGGGTGAGATTCTGTGACCTGCATTGTGCAGGAGGTCAGACTAGATGATCATAATGGTCCCTTGTAACCTTAAAGTCTATGATTCTATTTACAGCGGTTGAAGAGCTGCCCTATTATCTCAGTCTGAAGTCAATGGTGGGTTATTTTCCAATGGATAAGGAGGGCATAGTTCTGAGTTCTGACCCTGAGCTGCTACGTGGCTTGAGCAAGTCACTTCCTCTCTCTATTCCTCAGCTTCTCCATCTTAAAATGGGGATAATTGTACTCACAGATGTTTTTCCGGTCGAATGCTGGCATCAGGCAATAAAAATAACAACCTGGCTTCCGTATCACCATTAAAAAATGAGATTTAGTTTTAATGACTGCTCTTAAAATACAACAAGAACACGCTTTGACTGTGAAGTGTGAAGAGCTCCCAAATGTCATGCAACAAAACAAAACCTGTGTTAAATAATTCATCCTTTGGGTTCAGCGTTTTTTTCTAATCACATTTTCCCTTCCGACTTCCGTACATTTACATAGTTCTTTTGGTACTCAGGATGGAGAGCTTCCTGCTACATTTGCAAGCCCTTGTGTTTCAAAAGATTTCATAGATTCCAAGGCCAGAAAGGCTCACTGTGATCATGATGCAGACCATGCATCTTCCTCTAAATAATTCCCTTTGTGCTACAGCACATCTTAAAAAAAATTCCGATCTTGAATTTAAAATTCCCAGGGATGGAGAATCCTTCATGATTATTCCAATGGTTAGTGACTCTTAGCGTTAGTCCAATGGTTAGAGACTCAACACCAACTAAATCATCCCAGCCAGGGCTTTGTCAAACTGGGCCTTAAAAACCTCTAAGGATGGAGATTCCATCACCTCCCTAGGGAACCCATTCCAGTGCTTCACCACTCTCCTAATGAAATAGTGTTTCCTAACATCCAACCTGACCACCCCCCACTGCAACTTGAGACCATTGCTCCTTGTTCTGTCATCTGCCACCACTGAGAACAGCCTAACTCAATCCTCTTTGGAACCCGTCTTCAGGTAGTTGAATACTGCTATCAAATCCCCCCTCACTCTTTTCTTCTGCAGACTAAATAAGCTCAATTTGCATTATTCTTTGCTGTAACTACTGAGCTTCAACTCTAGTCTGTGATAGTAGCTTGCAGCACTGATCTCTGTGTTAAGTACACACAATTGCTTGTGATTACATTTGAATGGTGACCATTGATTAAATATTAATGCGGTTCTGAGTGAATTAATGAATTGTTGGTTTGTTGAGAATAAGCAAATGTCCTGATTTGAGAAATACAGCTTAAGTTAAAAAGTTGACCTGAAAAAAACCCCCAGCATTAAACTAGTAAGCAAATTCTCCCTGGACTCAATAAGAGGGGTTATCCTATTGGATTCTAATATATTGCCAAATCTAGTTTGTGAGATTTCAGCTTCAAAATCTAACTGGCAACCTGGCAAATTCATAAATCAAACTCCTTTCATGCTCACAGGGGCCAGATTCCCAGCTGGTGTGAATCAATTATCTGCATTTAAAAGTTAATGGGAAAACACTGATTCACACCAAGTGAGAACCAGCCAATTGCCTTCAATGAGATTAATTGGGAGAATAAATGCTACTTATGTTGGAAGGACAGTAATCTAGTTGTGACCTCCATGCAAATTTTCTTTTAAAAATTGTCAATATTCAATAGATGCAGTCCATGTAATCCCTTATTTGATAATGTAATGATCTTCTGTCTGTCCCCAATTTCAGCTATGCCACAACTAATTCATTGCTGCATAGCGCATTTTTAAACGTTATGGTTGCAGGCAATATATAAAAATGATAGATGGTTGGGTGGATGGATAGATGGATAGGTCAGAGATAGTTGATTAGATAGACAAATGAATAATGGGGGAGAGAGAGGGGCTGGGAATGGATCAATATAGAGAGAAAAAAGAGTTTGTGTGTCAAAAAGGGAAAGATGCACAGAATATGAACAAACAGATTTATAGATAGAGGGATTGATAGATATGTATGGGGTGACCAGAAAGAGAGAGAGAGAGAGACAGCTGGATGAACAGATGGACAAATAAATATTCAGAGAGGGAGGGAGAAAGAGAGGTAAATAGATTGATAGACAGAGAAAGGTAAAGCAAAGCATTAGGAAACAAAGGGAAATGCCAGCTGTTAAAGACTTAGATAACTCCTCACTTAGACAGCTGGTTATCACCAAGGTGGATGCAGTTCACCCTTCTCTACTTGAGGAGCTGTGGAAAGAAATGATCTCTGTTTGGTGTAGAAAAGAGGTAGAGAACAAAGAAAGGGCATATTGGAAGTCACAGGGAGTCTAGAATTAATTCAGCAAAGGGGATGAGGTTAAAATGGCTGAGATTTTTAAAGGTGCCTAAGAGAATTAGGTGTCCAAGTCCCATTGAGTCCATTGCAATTGGGCTTCTACCTCCCCCTCAGGTCCCTTGGAATATCATAGCCATTAAATACTGGTAGAATTAGTATCTATCTATCTATCTATCTATCTATCTATCTATCCCCTTATACACCCATGCATCTATCTGGCAACCTGGCAAATTCACCTATCCATCCATCCACCCATCTTTAGATATCTCATCTAAATCTGACAAACTCATTTGAAGTGAGTGAATATTTATGACTGCATAATTTATTAGGAAAAAATGCTCCTTGTTTTCTAATTGGGAATTGTACTCAGGTATCTTCTCAATTGCAAAGATGTAGTATTTATTTGAATGGTTGTTTAGCTTTGATTGGACTCGCATTGGTCATATGTTCCTGTTTCTGTCTCCTTATTGGACCAGCATAATCCTTCATTTATTTATTTTTAATGTAAACAAAAGACAAAATCTGAGCTGGAAAATTGCATCATCCAAACATTCTTTCCTATATGATTAAAATTCACTTTTCTCAATTTCTTTTTATAATTCAGTAGGCTAGTCACAGAACACACATTTTTTTTCTCTGTGCAGAGGACCCTCACAAGACCTGTATGCTGTTTAAAATTCTATTAACCACAAAAAATAAGACTCAATACCTGCAAAAGGTCAGTGTCCTGAATTAGCAAACACAACAATGCAGAAGAAATATTTTATTCCAGTGAACTATTTTTGAAGCATTCATATCATTCCAGACATCAGTTGTATCTTCAGGAACAAGCAGAAGGTCTCTGTTCTTTCCAAGATCCAAATGAAATCTCCCCTCATCTTTCTCAGTTTCTTCATCCATTAATGATACTGTTGACCTTTATTTCTTGGTTTTCCTATCACTGCAGTCTATCGCCATTCTGAACATGTTAATTGAGAATCAAACCACACTGACTGAATTTACTTTCCTGGGTCTTTCCAATGAACCATACCTTCAGATTTTCCTCTTCCTGGTGTTTTTAGCTATTTACCTAATCACTCTCTTGGGGAACATGATGATAATGCTGGTGATATGGGCTGACCGTCACCTTCACACTCCCATGTACCTCTTCTTAAGTAACTTATCCTTTCTTGACATCTGTTGCTCCTCAGTCACAGTCCCCAAAATGCTGGAGAGCTTCCTAGCAGAGAAGAAGACAATTTCTGTCCATGGGTGCATTGCCCAGCTGTTCTTCTTTTTTTTTTTTAGCTACCACAGAGTGCTACCTACTGGCTGTGATGGCTTATGACAGATACACTGCCATATGTGAGCCACTGCATTACTTGAAAACGATGAGTGAACCGGTCTGTATGTGGATGGCAGGTGGCGCATGGATAGCTGGCTTGCTAAATTCCCTTGTCAACACTCTCCTTGTAACCGACTTACACTTCTGTGGGCAAAAGGAAATTAACCATTTCTGCTGTGAGCTTCCGGTTCTATGACCACTTTCTTGCACTGACATGTTTATCAATGAAATGGTGCTGTTTGCCTTCACTATGATTTTAGAGATGCTCTCCCTCCTGTTAACCCTGATCTCTTACATGTTCATCATCTCCACCATCCTGAGGATACCTTCCAAGGAGGGAAGATGTAAATCTTTCTCCACATGCACCTCCCAACTCATTGTGGTTGGTTTGTTCTATGGGATTGGGTTTATAAGCTACATATGAACTGACTCTAGCTACTCTCTCATTCTGGAAAAGGCGGTGTCCATCCAGTACAATGTCTTAACTCCCATGTTCAACCCCATCATCTACAGCCTGAAGAATAATGAAGTGAAAAGTAGTGTGTGGAGAGTGCTCAGAAATTGCAAATAGGAAGAGATTAATGTGAACTTGGTGTCTGAGGGTGAGATTTTTAAAACTACCATAAGGTCAGATTTTTAAAGATATGTGGGGCATATGGGATTTTCAAAAGCATCTAGGTGCCTAACACACATTGAAATCAAATCCCTTAACCACCTTTGAAAATCTCAGTCATAAGACATGCTGACTATTAGCAGTGAAATAGAAGTACCTATAAATGTATTGGTAATATGTGATATGTCTGTTTGTCAGGGCAAGATCCTCAGCTGGTGTAGCTTGCAAAAGATCCATTGACTCCAGTTGGGCCACATGGATTTATGCAAGGTGTCAACCTGTCACATTGCTTTCAGTAGAGCCATGCCAAGTAAAACCAGGTGTAGATCTGGCATCTGGCATGCCTTCAGTGGAGTTACACTGATATAGAAAAGCTAGGGATCAGGTTTCTTGTCTCCATTTGTGTTATATCTATTTATACCTACTGGAGATATGATTCGCTGAGTCCAGCTCAACTATGCTAAGTTACACCACCTGGCAATCTGAGCCCTATTTTTCTATTGAGAAATTCTTCTCACAGTTCATCTATAGAAATCTAAACAGCCTTGTAGTACTGCTGTCCTGTTCTCCTACATTTGTTTCACTCAGCTATTAAATTTCTTCTTAATAAAATTGTAAGATCTTTGGTCCATGGATTCTCTTTTAGATCCATCTGTAGAGTAGAGTTCTTATACTAGATGCTGTGGGCTAGATTCACAAAAGGACATAAGCACCTCACTGCCACTTTAGGCACCTAAATCCCAGAATCAAGCCACACTGGAATTTACAACCCCCCTGCTCAACTTCCACCTAAACTTGTTCAGCACCTACATTTTTTCACATACATTGATGCCCCATGCCAGGCATCTGGATGCCTAAGACACAGAGTGATTCAGAAATGGGGAAAGATAGGTGTTCCTCCACCTACCTCACAGTGATGACTTGGTAAATAAAGAAGGGATAACCTAACCTAACTAAAGTCCATATTCCCCAAATGAGAACTGGGTAAACTCCATTTACCCATGTTTACTCTTGACTACACTATTGCTACAGGGCCCGGTCTCACCGGCATGCTCCGAGCTTGCCTACCCGATTGGGCCCTGTGACATTCTGTACCTCAAAGTAGTGCCCTGGAGCCCCATATTCACCACTGTGATGTGATTATGATGTGTTTTGTACAATGCATCCGTCGTGAGGTATCATTTGAGAACTCATGATCTGGTGAACATTAATATCCTTTTGAATTATGTGTGTTACCTGAAGTTGTACCTGAAGTTATGGAGTTTTGCTATGTGTGTGTTACTGAAATACATTATGAGGTTGAGAGATACCCATAGCCCACCTTTCAGTGGCAACAAAGGAGCATCTGACAAGACAGATTTACATCAGGACCAGCCAGACATGTGTTGATGGCTTATCAAAGGATCAACTCTCCAAGAGACTCCTCAGAAAGACCATGTACCCAATGGGGGCTGCCTGACCCCCACATCTCAGCAAGGATCTTTATAGCAGCTGGAAGAATATAAAAGAGGGACAGTGGCATTATCACTTGGCCTGTTCCCTCCCGCATCTCAACATCTGGAAGATCGTTTGGAAGATTGGTTCCCGGCTGGAAAGGGGATCCTGCTTGTGTAATAAGAACTGTAAACTGCCTGTAACATCTATTAGGGTGAAAAACTGCTTGATTCAAATCTTGCTTAGTCTGTAGAATTTAGACTGCAATTTTATTCTTTATTTCTTATGTAACCAACTTTGATGTCTATGCCTGCTACTTACAATCACTTAAAATCTACCTTTCTGTAGTTAATAAATCTGTTTTATATTTTATCTAAAACAGTGTGTTTTTGGTTGAAGTGCTTGGGGAATCTCAGCTCAGGTTCACACGGATTGGTGCATGTCCACTACCCTTTGTCAGAAAGGTGAACTAATTAATGAGCTTGCACTGTCCAAGGGAGACTTGAGCAGTGTAAGAGGTATATTTCTTGGTTGCAAGGCTGGGAGCTAGGGTGATTTGTTGGTGCCTCTCTTCATACAACTCAGGAGTGGCTTAGAGAGGATTCATGCAATTTAGCTGGGTGTTGGTCTCCACATGTTGATGGCTGAGTGATCACAGCACCTGGAGAAGTTTGCTGCTTGTCACAGGCATAGCATTGTAAAAAACAGCAATAATAATAACCATAATCATAAAGGGCCAGACTGTGATACACTTACTCTACCACCATTTAAGGACAAATTTTCACAAGTATTTAGACAGGTGAGACACCTAGGCCCAAACCCATCAAGGGACTTAGTGTATTTCCACACTACAACTGCTCCAGTGGCACAGCTATGGTACTGCAGCACAATAGTATAGATGCTTTCTACATCAATGGAAGAGATTTTTTCCCCATCTATTCAGGTAATTCACCTCTTTGAGAAAGACAGTTGCTAAGTCAATGGAAGAACCTAGCTATCAACATAGGTACCATCACTCAGAGAGGTGTTGTTCCTACAATGGTGGAAATTCTCTTCCATTGCGGTAAGCTGAGTCTACGCTATAGGGTTATGCCAGCATAGCTATGTCACCGTACATGCTGCTATAGTGTCCACAGTGTAGACAAGCCCTGAGTATCATACAGACACATAGAGGGATCTGGGCTTTGTTAGGAGAATGTAGACTGGTTTTGTTCTGTTTCTGTAATTCTGATACATATCTTGAAGGAAATATATTGAATTAAGTTAAACTTTAGTGAATTAGAATTACAGAACTGAGTTCATTGTGGGAGAATCGAGTCTCAGGTTTACACCCATATGTTTTGGGGGAAGAAGGGGAGTGTGAAAGCTCAGACCCATCGCTCTAAAGAGAAAAATGATGCAGGATGCAAACTGTGACACTGGCAGACCAGGTGTCAGCTCATGCCAAGGCCTCACTGAACACAGATGAATGTCCAGCTGGAGACGAGTCAGGTTCACCCATGCATTAGTATTGTTAAATAGGTATTAGATTTATAAAGATGTGCAATGCTTGTGAATTGCTGCCTGCATTAAGCTCACTTATAATGTCTGTATCCATGTTCTCAGTGTTTAATATTTAAGCGTTTGCTCAGTAACTGTAAAAGTGTTTGCCCTGAAACTGTCAAGAAAGGAGCATTACCAAGTGTGAAATAGGAGTTTACCACAAGAAGTGTCATCTCCTCTCCAACAAAGGAAGGTACATAGACACCAAACAAGCCATTGTGGAACATCAGTGGACCAAAGACTTTGTGGATTGCTTGCCCCTGCCCGTCTCCCCCGCCCCCATACACACACACAAGCACTCACCTCATCAGCTTGAGCTCTAAGTGCAAGGAATAAAAATCCATGTTAAGAAATTGTTGTCTCTATGCTGCTAGAACTCTCAGGGTATATCTACACAGCAACTAGACACCCATGGCTGGTCTGTGCCAGCTGATGCAAGCTCATGGGTCTCAGGCTGTGGGACTGTTTCATTGCTGTGTAGATGACTGGGTCCGGGCTCTAGCCCCCTATGAGGGTGAATACCCAATTTTCCACTGAAAAACTGTTTTTGATGGAAAAATTTCAATCAGCCCTAGATAACAGCATACTGAAATCACAGAGCAATCTTCTCTCTCCCATTCAATAAAGAAAGAGATTGCTAGTCTGGGAGAATAAATCCAGCTCAGTACCTGTTCTGCATACCGCATTGTGTTTACTCACTCAGAAATTATCTGGGGTATATTGTGACCCAGTAGCCCCCCCGCCATGTTTAAAAACCCCTTTGTGATCACTTACCCATTATTACTTAGTGGCTGTGCTATCAAACTCCAGTGGGTGAAAGGGCAGCAGAATACCCAACAAGGAAGTGTTTTATAGTCCTTCCTCCTAATTCTCAGACTTTTCACAGAAGTGAGTAATTCATATCTCCTTTTAAATGCAGATTATTTTGCTGTTTTGTTGTTGATTATGCAATAGAAGTATAGGAATTGACAGAAATTGACATAGTAATTATCAAGTTATGCATCTAATCCAGCATCCTGATTCCAACTGTGGATAGAACCAAATGCAGCAGAGGCAGGTGTAAGGACCAGCCATAGACAGCTGAAGGATAATCAGTTCCCTACATTACGTATCATCTTGAATCTCTAATAATTAGAGACTGGTGTAAGCGCTGAAGCATGAAATTTAATATCCCTTCCAAAATGTATGTGATTATCACTTAACCCTGGATTTTCTTGATATCCATCAAATTGTCCAATCTTTTTTTGACTCTTGTTAAGATCTTGGCCTGAACCATTTAATGCGCAATGAGTTCCACAGTTTAATTACTTGTGTGTGGGGGGGAGTATTTCCTTTTAATGGTTTTGAGTTTCCCAAGTTTTATGTTTCAGTTAGCCTTAATTATTATGCCAAAATTGAACCTAGTGAGTTTATTTAAGCCAAAGCAATTGCTCTGACCAGCATATATTGAGTTTCAAAATAGTTGTATTTAAAGGATGTTTTAATATAAAAATAATTAAATATTGAAAAAATACTGAAAATTCAATGAGCCTATGAAGAGCAATGTAACATTTTTTAAAGTCAAAAACAGTATTTAAACTGGTTAACAGACAGAGTTTAGCCATGCCATTAGTGCAAATTGGAACACAATGGTGATTATGGAAACACAACTGCTGCCTCCATAGTACATTCTCTTACACGGAGAACATTTTTTCCCTCTCTGGGTGTCTAATAGATATCAGAACTGATGGACAAGAATAGAACTTCCCAATTATGGGTGTGATCTGCAAATTCAAGGATTGTACTATATTTTGACTATTGATTTTTCATGTTTTCTTTACTCTCAACAATGCTCACAATAGATATTATGTAAATATGATGTGTGTGATGCTTTTGCTGCTGAGTCTTTCTGCCATTGGTAAATGAGCCTATGTACTTGTCACCTCTAGAAAACCATGTAGTAAGACAGTTGTCTAAAGCAGTTACCACTGTGGCTAGTTCTCTATTACAGAAGCCAATCTCAAAATTGTATTTACATTAATTAGTTGCATTACATTGAATTAAATGTAGTTTCTTTGGGCTGCTAGAAGGAGAGATGGAAAGGGTAGACAAATAAACATTAAAAAGGAGACCTTTTAAAGCTTCTAGGGTAAATTTTCAAAAGCATCCAAGTCCCATTTTAAAAAGTGATTTGGAATTAATGCCTGTTTTAAAGTATGTAGGTGTCTGAAAATGCAGAAAGCACCTAGGGAGATTTTCAAAAGTGCCTAGGCACCAAGCTCCCAATAGGAGTTAGGTATCTAGATCCAGATTTTTAAAAAATATTTAGGTGCCAAACTCACTTGAACAACCTGGACCTTCAATGATTTGAAAAATCCCATTAGGCAGCTGCCTGCATCTTTGGGTGCCAAAATACCTTTCAAAATCTGGTCATAAGTGCTTTTGACACTTTTACTGTTAATTTTACCTGAAGTGTTGAGTACTAAGGCCAGTTGTCAGTGCAATTTAACAATAAAAAGGTAAAGGCTTGAGGGTTTTTGTGTGTTTCATGTTTTTGTTTGATGTTACTTGTTGGGAGTTTATTGTTGTTATTATTACTACCTATTTTCAAGGGGGACATTCAACATCAGCTATATAGTGAGACACTGGTTGTGACCTTAATTAGAGGTGTAGGGTGTAAAATAATACACTCTAAAGGATTACTAAACAAAATAGTAAAATGTACTCCAGGAGTCAGGGGGTTAAGTCAAACTCTGTTTTCATAAGAAAGAAAGAAAGAAAGAAAGAAAGAAAGAAAGAAAGAAAGAAAGAAAGAAAGAAATGGAAGGCATTTACAAAGAACTCCATAATTATGTATATAATTAGATTCCAGGATTGTCAAAACATATCACAGGTCTCATTTTGTTCAGAATACCACAAGGTTCAATCACCAGTGGATTTGTGGTCTGTTATCATCCATTTTTTAAGTTCTCAGCCATTTTGACTTTGCAAATTACACCTATCTGATGTACAGCTACCATAAGGCATGTATCTATGCCATGCCCAGAGTCCTAGAACACTGGGATTTCAGCGCTAACTCAACCAACCACCACCCTTACACTATGGCTAATTTGCATGCAACAATTTCATTGGCTATCCGAGGGAGACTGCACACATAGGAGGTTACATGGCCCAATTGCCACATGCATTTCATATGTTGTTTCTGATACTGACAATATCTAGATAGATAGATAGATAACAACTCAGGATTTTAAGCCAATCTCAGAGGAGGGGTGAAGGGAAAGCCCTCTAACAATCCTATCTTCCCCCAGTTCATAAATCAGACTGGGGCTTAGGTGTCTGGCTCCACAGAGTAAGTCAGCAATGCACATGCTCAGACCAAACAAAATTAATTATTTAATTACAGAAATAATTTAACAATCATAAAGTTCCCAGGGTGTTTTCAGTACAAAGTACATGAGATATATGCTACTAAACTTTCACAGCAATGGTTCATGAGTCTAGAATGATCTCACAAGATCAGAGTCATGGATGGAATGGTGCCTCTCTTGTGGATGTGGTGGCTGGGAATATTTTAAGCCCTTAGATTGGGTGAGTGGGGTTATTGTAATAAATCAATGTCTTTGGCGAGTGGGAATGGACTGGTACACTGCCATAATGGATGGGAATGTCTTTGATTGGTATTAATACTAAATGGGAATGCACCAGAGTTGGGGCTGAGGTAACTGAAGAAAAAGTCAAGTTCCCTCCATTCCTACTGTGAATCCTGGTGCTCAATCAGCTGCCAAATAATTTAGGGAGCCCTTTTTTTGGCAACATGTTGTTGCATTTAAAGAAAGAACTGGCTCCCTCTTCATGGCTATTTCCTACTCCTTCCCATGGCTTTCTTGAAGGCAGCTTGCACATCCTTGTTCCTGAGGCTGTAGATCATTGGGTTTAGCATGGGTGTGACCACAGTATAAAACACAGAGACCACTTTCCCAATATCCATGGAGTAGCTGGAGGAGGGGGAGAGGTAGGTGAAGAAACCCGGGCCATAGAACAGCAGGACGGTGAGGAGGTGGGAAGCACAAGTTGAGAAGGCTTTGCGTCTGCCCTGGGCTGAGTGGATTTTCATGATGGTGGATAGTATGTAAGTGTATGATGTGGAAATCAACAGGAAGCAACTTCCACCTACTGCTCCACTGAGCAGAAAAACCAGCACCTCATTAAAATAGGTGTCCATGCAGGCCAATTTGATCAAAGGAGGGATCTCACAGAAGAAGTGATTGATTTCATTGGGACCACAGAAAGGTAGCCTGGCTATGAAGAACGTATGTAACATTGAGTAGACAAAACCACCTATCCATATAGCAATGGCAGAGCACATACAAGTCCTGTGGTTCATGATGGTTGTGTAGTGCAAAGGCTGGCATATTGCCATGTAGCGGTCATAAGCCATCAGGGCAAGAAGCAAAGATTCAGATCCAGCAAAGGAGATGAGAAAGTACAGCTGGGCCATGCAACTGGAGAAGGAAAGAGATTTAATCTTGGCAACCAACGTCACTAGCATATTGGGGAGAGTGACGGAAGAGTACGAGATGTCTAAGAGAGACAAGTTGATCAGAAAAAAGTACATAGGAGTGTGGAGAGTGGTATCCACCCAGATAGCCAAGCAAATGGAGAGGTTGCCAGCCAAGGTCAGCAGGTAGATAATCAGGAAGCTCATGAAGAGTAACGGCTGCATTTCNCCCAGATAGCCAAGCAAATGGAGAGGTTGCCAGCCAAAGTCAGCAGGTAGATAATCAGGAAGCTCATGAAGAGTAATGGCTGCATTTCTGGGAAGCTCGAGAGGCCCAGGAGTCTGAATTCTGTCACTGTGCTTTGATTGTTCATGTCTATCACTTTACCTGCATGCAGGGACAAATAAGATGAATATATTCAGTTAAAAACAACATGCGGATAATACAAGACAGTGGAACGGAGAGAAGGTATATGTATGCTAAACATATGTTCCACCATCTCTTCCTTTTCGGACCACATTCTGTAGTTCAGGGAGCATTTCTGTCTATCAAGCTCTTTGGAACATAATTAAGCCTTAAGCACTTACGTTTATTATTATTATTATCATTATTACTTTTAGATATATTCACATGTAACAACATAAATAATAACACTTGATGTTCAATATTTATTCTGGCTGCACAGTCCTAATTTACATCAATCTACCATGGAAATTCAGCAGCTACCCAAAGTTCATATTCTTTGTTTTGATATTTTTCCATCTTAATGACAGATTCTTTTAAAATAAAGGTTTAAAGCTCCTGTTAAAATGGTAACTTCTTATCAGGGCTGGTGGACATTTTTCTGCCCAAAAAACTCTACAAGCACATTCTGTAATCAATCTTGATTCAGGAGAGAAAGTGCATGCTTAAAGTTAAACAAATGTTTAAGCGTTTTCCTCAGTATGGATGGATTAATTCCTTATTCCCTGGGCAACTTGGGCAGCAGTGACCCTGAGATGGTTGAGTTTGGGATCCTCACAAAAGGAAGAAAAGAGAGTAGCAAAATATGGATCCTGGACTTCAGAAAAGTAGACTTTGACTCCCTTAGGGAACTGTTGGGCAGGATCCCCTAGGAGGCTAATATGAGTGGGAAAAGAGTCCAGGAAAGCTGGCTGTATTTTAAAGAAGCCTCACTGAGGGTGCAGGAACAATGTGACAGATGATTTGGAAAAAGCTGAAGTACTCAGTGCTTTTTTTGCCTTGGTCTTCACAGACAAGGTCAGCTCCCACACTGTTGCCCTGGGCAACACAGGATGAAGAGGAGGTGAGCAGCCCTCGGTGGTGAAAGAACAGGTTAAGGACTATTTAGAAAAGCTGGACATGTACAAGTTCCTGGGTCCAGATCTAATGCATCTGAGGGTGCTGAGGGAATTGGCTGATGTGATTGCACAGCCATTGCCCATTATCTTTGAAAACTTGTGGTGATCAGGGGAGGTCCTAGACAATTGGAAAAAGGCAAATATCATGCCCATCTTTTAAAAAGGGAAGAAGGAGAACCCAGGAAACTACAGCCTCACCTCAGTCCCTGGAAAAATCATGGACCAGATCCTAACGGAAACCATTTTGAAGCACTTGGAGGAGAGGAAGGTGATCAGGAACAGTCAACATGGATTCACCAAGAGCAAGTCATGCCTGACCAACCTGATTGCCTTCTATGATGAGATAACTGGCTCTGTGGATATGGGGAAAGCAGTCGATGTGATATATCTTGACTTTAGCAAAGCTTTCAACACGGTCTCCCACTATATTCTTGTCAGCAAATTAAAAAAGAATGGATTGGATGAATGGACTGTGAGGTGGAAAGAAAGCTGGCTAGATTGTCGGGCCCAATGGGTAGTGATGAATGGCTTGATATCTAGTTGGCAGCCGGTATTAAGTGGAGTGCCCCAGGGGTTGGTCTTGGGGCCAGTTTTGTTCAACATCTTTATTAATTATGTGGTTGATGGGATGGATTGCACCCTCAGCAAGTTCGCAGATGACACTAAGCTGGGGGGGAGATAGATACGCTGGAGGGTAGGGATAGGGTCCAGAGTAACCTAGACAAATTGGAGGATTGGGCCAAAAGAAATCTGATAAGGTTCAACAAGGACAAGAGCAGAGTCCTGCACTTAGAATGGAAGAATCCCATGCACAGCTACAGGCTGGAGACCAACTGGCTAAGCAGCAGTTCTGCAGAAAAGGACCTGGAGATTACAGTGGATGAGAAGCTGGATGAGTCAGCAGTGTGCCCTTGTTGCCAAGAAGGCTAAAGGCATATTGGGCTGCATTAGTAGGAGCATTGCCAGCAGATTGAGGGAAGTAATTATTCTCCTCTATTCGGCACAGGTGTGGCCACGTCTGGAGCATTGCATCTAGTTTTCAGCCCCCCACTTCAGAAAGAATGTGGACAAATTGGAGAGAGACCACCAGAGGGCAGCAAAAATGATTAGGGGGCTGGGACATATAACTTATAAGGAGAGACTGAGGGAACCGGGCTTGTTTAGTCTGCAGAAGAGAAGAGTGAGGGGGGATTTGATATCAGCCTTCAACTACCTGAATGGGGGTTCCAAAGTGGATGGAGCTCAGCTGTTCTCAGTGGTGGCAGATGACGAAACAAGGAACAATGGTCTCAAGCTACAGTAGGAGAGGTCAGGTTGGATATTAGGAAACACTATTTCACTAGGAGGGTGGTGAAGCACTGGAATGGGTTACCTAGGGAGGTGGCGGAATCTCCATCCTTAGAGCTTTTTAAGGACTGTTTTGACAAAGCCCTGGCTGGGATGATTTAGTTGGTGTTGATCCTGCTTTGAGCAGCGGGTTCAACTAGATGACCTTCTGAGGTCTCTTCCAACCGTAATCTTCTATGATTCTTTTAGTCCCCTTTGAAAATTTCTCAGCATTGGTACCTCACTTTGCCATCTGTACAATGGGGATTTACCATTTCACACCTCACAGAAATAAATCTAAACATTAATTGAAATTCTAAAGCAAAACTTGTTTTATCTTTCAAATTCAAATTTTTAAAAATATTTTTCATATGAAAGTGGAACAATTTTAATCCCTTCCTGTGTGAAAATTTTTTCCATCTTACTTTTGAGAAAGAGATTTATTTCTTCTTTGTTCTTTTAAAAATGTTTTAAAAATCCTTTCACAAGCACAGAATATTTTTAATTTCACTGAAAATGTAAAAAATGGAAAATCACACCATAAAAACAAAGAAATCAATTAACAAAAATCTTTCAAATTATGCATTTCCTCACAATGTTTTCTATTTTTTTGATAAGCACTAATTAATTCATAAAATATTTTAAATATGTTCAGATATATGGGAAAATCAAACAGATTTGCCAGAGTTTGAAAGCAAAACACCTATATGTCTTTGCATAACTGGGGTCTTAAATACATATTCTCTGCAAAATTATGAACTGCACTTCTACTTCTTCAAATCAAATTATTTTTCATCCCTCGCTGTACTTTTTTTGTCAATGAAACTATAAATGAAATGTTAACTACGGTCTGTACTTTTCACAGAGAAAGGATAGACACTGTTCTGCACCTTGGTGTTTTCGTGCAGGGGGTCACGTATTCCGATATTAAACAAATTGTTTCTTTCTGACATACACTTACCTACATGCTCCAGTCACCATGTGCTTTCCATGAGGCAGCAGATCTCCCAAAGAAAACAGACCTTGAAAAATTCAGTTTCTGAAAACCTTCTGGTGGTTGTCCTTTCTCCCAAGCCTTGGAGATGTTCTAATTGGTCTCCTCACATTTCTGATGACACAGATTGCTGCAGAATAGTTGTTCTGCTTAATCTGCAAAGAGTTGATTCAAGGAGCATTTATAAATTATAGACCCACAGACGTAAGTGATGGTTAAGACTCCCTTGAGTGTCTTGCCCATTCTCTTGACTCAGTAGAAGGACTGTTTCCTACAGAATCCTCATGTGCTTTCTCCTATCTAATTTTAAATGTCAACAACCTTGATCATGTAACTTTCTAAGGTTTCCCAGTGGGCATTGTTAAAAAGTTAATGGTATTTCACCATCAAGGCCTTGAGCTATCCTTTCACTGAAGTCTATAGCATATCTTCCAGTGCTTTGAACCTGAAAAGGAACACACCTGGATTGTGGTTAAAGCAGTGGAGTGGAGGTCAGAAAACCTTAGCTCAATTCTATCCATCTGAAGCAGATCCTCTTTGTGTCTTTGAACAAGTCACTCAGGCAGATTTGTAAAGGTATTTAGGCACCTAGTGGGATTTCAAAAGTAACTAGGTGCCAAACACCCATTGGAACCAATGAGTTTTAGACACCCGGATGCTATTGAAAATCCCTCCAAGTACCTTTACAAATCTGGTTTTCTGTGCCTTGGTTTACCCATCTTTAAAATGGAGATAATCATCTTTCCGTTCTTTCTTATTTATTTAGACTGGTATTTTTAAAGGCCCCTAAGGGAGTTAAGCACTCAGCTTTCTACAGTTATATTCTCTATCTTAACCACAAGTAACAAGCTCAGTGAAGGAATTTCTTGGTGAAAATCTCTAGCCTGTGCTATGCAGGTGGTCAGAAGTAGATGATTTTCATGATTCCTTCTGACCCCAAAATTTATGCATCTACAAAATCTAATTTATTTTCAATAGCAGTTGGGCACTTAACTGCCCTAAGTGTCTTTGATAAATCTTAGATTAGAAGGTTTTTGGAGTATATAAAATATGTATATACAATGACTAGGAGAATGGACTCCTGACCTCATTTGGGATTTTTACTTGTATATAATAAAGAATATATGTTTCTTTCACTAGATGTTTATTTCTCTGTCAGCAGATCTATATCTGTGCCAACAGATGGTGGCTACATTCTTTTTGCTATCTGGGGAAATTTCCTTAGGCTAAAATTTCCAAACATGAAGATCTACAGTTAAGCATACAGGTGCTTAAGTGACTCACAATGTGACTCAGTCACCTAAATCCCTGTTTTAGCCTTCACTGCAACCCACAAAACTCCGGCCAAAAACTTGGTGCCTAAGTTTTCAGGGTCAAATTTCCCTAGGCACCTCTGTTTCTGCCACTGGGTATGGGCAGTCCTGGCTCACTCTAGGAGTCCAGACACCTAACTCCCACATAAGCCCCAGTATGATAGGTGAACTGGCATAAGATAGGCAGGCAAAGACCTATTTAGTGTGCAGGACCTGATCCAATAGGCATGCTCAGTATAAAGTATTAAATAAAGCTTTCATTTTAACAACATCATTTGTTCCCTTTCCCTTTAGCTGAAGAGAGTTTATAGAAGAAGGAAAAAACACCTGTTGTTTGACAGTTCGCAGACGGTATTGAAGATGGTAATAACTGTCCTTTTTGGTGAAAGAAAAGAAGTTGGTTGAGATGAGCTGGAGGTATTGGTATTGCTGCTCTGTTAATATCCTTTAATTGCAGCCAGCCTGTGGGATTCAGCTGGAGCTGGTGGAGGTGTTGGACTCATCTGTGTCCCTTTCTCTGGCCTGGTCTGGTCCAGACATCTCTCAGGATGAGGACAAAGGAAGCGCAATGTTAGGGATGGCAGTTATGATGATGAAAATGTTAGGGATGGCAGTTATGATGATGAAATTTGCTCCAGTAGCCTCCGTCAGTTCTTCCTTCCCCCTCTTCTTTCTTTAACGACTCAGAAAGGGGAGCAATGGGTGGAATAGCCCATCCCCTTATTATTTTGTTCACCAGTTAGGCCTAATATCCAACACACCAATTTTGGTTCACTAATTTATGGCTCCACATCTCTTGTTTTTAGCAAGCATGATTTCAGCAGTCCGTGAATTAGATCAACAAGAGCTTTTTGTTTAGACCAATTCAGTCTTTCTGTCTCCCTTTCAAACCTTCTCCCATCAAAGATTGTTATTATAGGTTATTGTGACATCTTATGAACTTTCACATAATTTTTACAAAAAGCAACAGAGGGTCCTGTGGCACCTTTAAGACTAACAGAAGTATTGGAACATAAGCTTTCGTGGGCGAATGCCCACTTCAACAGACGCAAGACATTTTGATAATTGATAATTAACATTGATAATTTTTACAGTTATGTTCAAAGTTAGGGTAAATTTTTAGCCCCAGTTATCATAACAAGGTTCACTCCCTGCTCTCCCTAAAAGGAAAAACAAAGATCTGAGCCAGGGTCTCTCACACCTTTCAGGACAGTGTGCTAACCACTGAGATATGGGATATTCCAATGGAAAGCTCTCCTGTTGAAGCTGTTCCACTGTGTGCTAAATAATTGAAAAGTCATTGAGCCAGAAAAAAACTGGATAGCTTGGGCCTTCATCTCTGAGGTGGGAGACCTGGAGTCTAGTCTAGTTTTCCTGCTTCATTGACAGTGGAGCAGCTTCAACAGTAGAGACTGAGGGAGGGCTACATCAGAATATTACACAGGTCAGTGGTTTGGCCACATTGCCAAGAGTTGGGACACCCCTATATAAATCCTTTCTCCCCTCAGATATAGGGGGACTGTGACACTTTGTGCCCCAAAGCAACACCCTGGCACCCCCACATTCACCATTGTTATATAATTATGATATGCTTTGTACAAAAGATGCCTTGTGAAGTATCATTCTAAAAGTCTTGATCTGTTGAACATTAATAACCCATTGGATTGTATGTGCTGTCATTGTATGTGAAGCTTTGCTATATGTGTGTTACTGCAAGATGTTGTGAAGTTGGAAACACCCACCACTAGCCTTTCAGATACAACTGTGCTAATGGACCAGCAACAAAGACAATGGACCATGGAAGAGCTTATCCTCACCTGTGGATGCTTCAGTCAGCCTATGGACAATGGCTGCCATGACTCATTGGCAGCAGGCAAGGGCTTGTGACCAGATCATATGATACTGAACTCCATTTTGGTACCTGTGTTTTTCCATAAACTGGGCTGGGAAATTGGCTTGAAACCAAGGGATTTCTTCCATATGGAATAAACTATAAAGTGGGGAAGTGACACAGCAGCCCACTCCCCACACAAGAGAACACTTGGAAACACCTGAGGAACGAAGACTGGACTTGGGGAAGTACTGCTAGGCTAAAGGGATTTCTAGCCTGTGTATGGAAGCTTGATGGACTGTTGTACTATCTAATGGGGCGAGACACTGCTTGAGTCACATCATCATCTTCGCATGCACTTGTGGGAGCATAGATCTGGATGAATTTGAGAGTGCTGTTTCGGTTCAATCGGAGGTAAAGCACCCCAATACACGATGACTTCAAATAGCATGAGACAATTTTCGAAGACCATTCCTTGAAATTGATTATTTTCTGATCGATAGATGACGCATCATGCAGGATATTTCTGTAGTGCCATCATTCAATATCGGTAGCGATCATCACCTACTGAGAGCCAGACTCGTGTTCATTGTGAAGGTGGAGAAAAAGGTGCTGTATATGGCAAACAGAAGGCACCAACCGGTAGCTTTTGATGAGGCAATCCTGAAGGAAAAGATTTCTACGGAAGATTGGAATCTCCTGGACGACTGTGACAATGATTCTAATATGTATTCGTTATCTACTGCCCTATTTTCATTTGTTATGCTTATATTTTTGTTTCTGTTTTAACAGCTACTTTCACTTCCCCTCTTAGCCAAGATGGGGCTTTTGACCAATGTTGTTTTCTTTCAAAAATGGGAAATGGTGGCTTTTTTTGGCTAGTTTTGATCCACCAGAGTGCACAAACCTCCCTCCCCCCCTCCCGTCGGAGCTCTGCTTTACTGTGTTATATCCGAATTTGTGTTATATTGCGTTGCATTATATCAGGGTAGAGGTGTATATATTAAAAACAATAAAAGATCCCAAGCTTATGCAAATAAGCTTATCAGAGATCACTCCGATTCCATCAGGGGCTCTGGCTGGAGCAATCCTTCCAAACCCCATCTGTCATAGGTTTCACCCCCACTCTGAACTTTACAGTACAGATGTGGGGACCTGCATGAGAACCCCTAAGCTTAATTATCAGTTTAGATCTGGTTGCTGCCACCACCCAAATAGTTTAAAACAGCTGTTTATGAGTTATTTGGGAAACTTTGTCTTCCCTCCCAAAATCTCTCCCTCCCAAGTACTGTAACCCTTCCCTGGGTAACCTTGAGAGACTTTTCCACCAATTTTCTGGTGAACACCGATCCAACCCCCTTGGATCTTAAAACAAGGGAAAAAATTAATCAGGTTCTTAAAAAGAAGACTTTTAATTAAAGAAAGAAAGGTGAAAGGAAAACCTCTGGGAGAGAGCATACAAGTTTCTCTCACAGACAACAGATTTAAAACACAGAGGATGTTCTCCTGGGCAAAACCTTAGTTACACAAAAGAAATCCCAATTTGATTATCCCTCTAATGCACAAGACAAGTTACAAAAGAAAATAAACATAAACCTATTTATTTCTTCTCTAATACATACTACATTAATAGGAGGCTGATTCCTGGATCTTTCCTCTCCGGCATAAAACTAAATGAATTTTGAGACAAAGGAAATCTTCCGTCCTTCCTCTTGAAAAATCTTGTCCCCCCATGGGTTCCTCTGGTCAGGTGTCAGCTAGGCTAGGTGAACTTCTTAACCCTTTACAGGTAAATGAGGCATTAACCCTTAATTGTCTGTTTATGACACCATCCAAGGGGTTTCCTTGTGGATTCAAGTTCTTCACAACTTCAGCTCAGAACAAGCTCCCAGGCATATGAAGCATCAGTAGGCCCAGTCCTTCTAACCTTACCCTAAGGATTGGGTCCCTTGATCGACCATGGGTCCTGTCCATTTGCTGGATCAGGAAGAAGGCCCTGAGCCAGTTTAAAACCAGGCTATTTATCCAAAAATCCTCTTTGTCTGCTGGTCCCTGGAGAATCCAATTTGAACTAGTGTATGTGAACCTCTCCAGGGATGGTGTCCAAGGGCTGAGAACAGAGGAATTACATTAGATCCTCGAAGAGTTACACACAATTCCATCACAGCATACACACAACTGTATTTTAATGCAATGGAAGGTATTAAAGCTAAGTCAGTAAGGGTTTGTCTTAATTCCATAGGGTTTGTCTAGCACATTGCAAGATAGTGTTGGTCTGTCACAGCAACACAATGGCTGATGGCATCCAGTGATGGCCATTGCAAGGCCAGGCCCATTAGAGGGGATGACTGGAACAATTCACACATGCCTGGGATTTTCAAGGAGCCAAAGGAAATTAGGTGTCCAAATTCAATATAATCCCTTATGATTCTTTGAAATTCCCAGCCAAAATTAGCACTGGCCAGTCTTAGTTCCCTTGGGCCCCTTGGAAAATCCAGCAGTCAGAAAGTGTTAAATAATGTCCTGATGCCATTGTGTAGATTGGCGGGACCACAAGGCGCTGACTTTTATTTTTCCTGGTGGATGCTCCATCCCCACTCCGCCCCAAGACCCAGCCCCCACTCCACCCTTTCCCCTGAGGCCCTGCCCTTGCTCTACCTTTTCCCAGCCCCCTCCCTCAGGGACCCACCCTGTGTTTGCTCACTTATTTTTTTGTTGTTGTTCAGTTGTTTTTCTCACCACATATTTTACTCAGACAGCTGACACACACTTGGGAGGAAATCTGCCTCTATTAAAGATTCACTGCTTCACACCCCTTCTATTGAGTGACAGACTGATGCCAACACATTGTTCTATAACTCAAAAGTCTGTCATACACTTTGGAGAAAAGATCTCTGATTTAAAGATTCAGCCACCCAACTCTTTGGATTTTGACCTTCATCAGCATGAAGGATTCTTAAAGTAGGAGTAAAATATTAGTTAAGATTGCATACAGCATGTGCTAAAGTGAAAGTCCTCTGATTGTGCATCTCAAATGTTGTTATTAATATTTGTATTACAGTAACAATAAGGAACTCCAACTAACTGAAAGTTCCTGTATTATTACTGTGTTATTAGTCCCATTTCAGAGATGAACAATGAGGCACAGAGAAATTAGACCAGCTCTACCTCCCCACCCACTAGGCCACACTTTCCTCCCATGAGTCCAGATTTCTAGTCCCTCTCCCGAGCACTAAGGACTGTTATAGGACAGGCAGTACTTATGTTTCAGGAAACATATCTCTTTGGGTCTGATTCCTCTTGACACTTTAATAATTCTTTTCTATTCTATTCAAGTTCTCCTTATGGAATGAAAGTCAGGACTCCTGGGTTCTATCCCCACCCCCACAGCTGTGAGGTGGGAGAAGAGCAGGATCTAGTGGGCTAGAGGAAGGGGGCTGGGAGTCAGGACTTCTGAGTTCTATGCACAGCTATTGGAGAAGAGTGTAATCTAGTGGGTTAGAGCAGGGGCCTGGGATTCAATATGCCTGAATTCTCCTCCTTGGGTCGATGCCCTTGCATCTGATCAATGCAAAGATGTCTTGCTCCTCTATTAAGCATAATACAATCCAGCTTAAAAACCCTAGTGAATTGTGGGATGTGTTATTGTTTGTGATCAGCATTTCTAAACTCAGTGTCAGTGTGCAAACCTTCCGGGGAGTCCAGCCCTGCACGCCAATCTCACCCACGTGAAATAGCTCAGCCAGCACATCAGCCAGCACATCAGGAGAGAGAGAATTTGACTTGTGCTGTTCTGAAGATCTGCCTGCACATCAGTGGAAAGAGCTCATGGCTGCTTCTTCCATCAGGATATTACCAGATCCACTGGCATACAATGGGTTAAATCCCCCCACTCTCTTCATCCAGCCTGCTTACCTCTGGAGAAGCTAAGAGCAACTAGATTGCAGGGTAGACCCTCATACAAACCCATCTCTCTCTCACCATACACCTCTCTCTCGCTCACTCACTCTCTCTCCTTGTATCTCAGGCATGTTTTCCAAACATTCATCATTCTTATGGCTCTTCTCTGAACCCTCTTCAATTTTCTCAACTTGTTGGCACCAGAACTGGACACCATATTCCAGCAGCGGCCGCACCTGTGCCAAATACACAGGTAACATTTTTGTCATCTATAGTTGCTTTATTTTTTATAATTGCTTGTGCTCCCCTGTAAGCCAGGCTGTTATTTTATCATGACTGTAGGCTTCTTTTTCATTGTGAGCTTGTGGTCTTTTGGGCATTTAGTAAAATATTTTAAACAATACCCTATGATCAGTCACATTATTTTCTGTTCTTTCTTTCTCCCAGCTGATTTGGCTTATGATTATTTTCAGCTTTGTGAAATTGGCCCTTTTAAAGCACCATATAGATATAGATATAGATCACTGGTCTGGACTTTATTCTGTTTGCATATTGTAAATGTGATCAAGCCATACTCACTTGTGCCTAAGCTACCATTAATTTTTAATTCCGTGATCAGATCTTACTTATCTGTCAAGGTGAGGTTTAATACAGAATTTCCCTGCGTTAGATGCAACACCTTTTAAGTTAGAAAATTGCTATCTGTAATATTTAGAAATTTCAAGGATGCTTTAGTAGTGACAGCAGGAGACACCTCCACCCCTCAGCTTATGTTACTCCAATTGGAATCTTCAGTAATTACGCAGGGCTTTTTTTCCCACTACACATCATTGATAGCTGTTCATCATTGATAACTGCAATGATAGCATTAAGGAGCTGTTCATCTATCTATCGATCTATCTGTCAGTGTTGGTGGCTATTTGCTCTTCTGAAACTGCAGGGTTGATTAAGCCTTAGTATTAATTAATGTAGGATAGTAAATGCTTTAATTACTAAAGCATTCATACCCGAAAAGCAAAATCTTTATCTGTATTGCAGAGTTTTGCAGTGGAAAGAAATTGCCATCTCAGCACCATGGATTCAGCAAATTCCACGCTGTAAGATACTAAACATAGCTGTGTGTGTATATATTTGTATTAAAAGGGTGAGGGTGAAGTTTAAATGCAGTAAGTAAGGAGAATAGTGGATGAATGAATGGATGGTTGCAGATGGATGAACAGATGGATGGATGGATAGATATAGATGGATGAATGAATGGATATATGTAGATGGATGAATGGATGGATAACTGGGTAGATGCGTGTGGATGGATGGAATGATGGAAGGATGCAGATGGATAGATGCATGAAGGATCTCTCTACCCATCAATTAATTCCTTTATCTATCCTCTATCTCTCTAAGTACTATCTCTCTGTCTAAGCTCTGACCATCTGCCAGTGTCTAGTTCTCTTTGTCTCTAGGTTGTCACTCTGTCTCACCCCTGAGGTGTCTGGGGATCTTACTAAAGGCTGTCCAGTTGGTTCTCTGGCAAAGGCCTGGGGAGCTGTCTGTCCTGCCAGGCTGGGCCAACAGGGAGACCAGCCAACACCCAATAGCCACGGCATTTTGCTCTTCTCTTTGTGCAGGTCCAATGACCCGCTGAGACCTAGCAACACAGGCGCAGTGCATGAGATTGTCTTGCTGGGCCTCTCACAGCCCCGGGTCCTTAGCCTGGCTTTGGCCATCCTGCTTCTCCTCTCCTATGCCACCGTGCTGCTGGGGAACCTGTCCATCATCCTGACCATCCGTGCTGAGCCGCGCCTGGCTGCCTCCCCCATGTACTACCTCCTGGGCAACCTCTCCCTGGTGGACCTGTGCTACACCTCGGTCACCACCCCCCAGATGGCCCTGGGGCTGCTCTCTGGCCATGCCACCATCTCCTTGGGCGAGTGTCTGGCTCAGCTCTTCTTCTTGCACTTCTTGGGCTGCACTGAGATCTTTCTCCTCACCGCCATGGCCTACGACCGCTATGTGGCCATCTGCCAGCCCCTGCACTACACGGCCATCATGAGCTGCCGCACCTGCGCCTGGCTGGTGGCCGGCTCCTGGATGGGGGCCCTGGCCCACTCTTTGGTACAGACCCTACTGGCCACCACCTTGCCCTACTGCGGCCCCAACCGCATCGACCACTATTTCTGTGATGTGGCCCCGCTGCTGGGTGTGGCCTGCACTGACACGTCCCTGGTGGAGATCCTGGTGGTGTCCAACACTGGGGCCATCTCCCTGGGCTGCTTCCTGGTGCTGCTGGTTTCCTATGGGGTCATCCTGGCTGCCCTGCGGCGCCGCTCCGCTGAGGGCCGGCGCAAGGCCCTGTCCACCTGCACGGCCCATCTGATGGTGGTGGCCATCTTCTTCGGACCCTGCATCTTCATCTACACTCGGCCCTTCTCAACCATCCCAGCTGACAAGGTGGTGTCGCTGCTGGCCACAGTGGTGACGCCCATGCTCAACCCACTGATCTACACCCTGAGGAACACGGAGATGAAGGGAGCCATGAGGCGGCTGTGGGGCAGGTGGGTGAGAGCAGAGAAGTGACTCAAGGGCCTCTCTGGGTGGCTTGCCAATTTGCTGTCGTTCTGCGGTTTAATGTCTTGGCCTTAAAGCTTCACGCACCTGCTGGGGTATAGCCAACTCTGGGGTGGGGCAACCAGGTAAGAGCTGTGCAGCAATGTCGCACAGGGTTGGCTCACTCAGTGCTGGGATGCTCTGGGGTTGGGAAGCTGGTTAACAGCCACACAGCAACACCACATGTGGATGGCTCACCTGAAACAGAGATGCAGCTAGCTCTGGGGTGGGGCAACTGGACAACAGTGACACCATGTGGGAAGTGGCTACACAGCAATTTAAGATGGGAAATGCAGACAAATTTAGGCCCATCTCCTCAGAGGCATGGAGGTGCCTAATTCCAATTGGTTTCAATTAGGCACCTAAGTACCTTTGAGGGTATGGCCTTAGTTACCTATTGGCACTTTGTGGAGCTTTGTGAATTAATAATGATAACAAGAATTGTGTTTTCTGCATTTTCTCCTCCTGCTGCTGACCACAAAGAAAACAGACTTTCACCAGGACACTGGCTCTAACTTAATGCCCCTCCACTTCCACAGCAATCACCAGACGGTCTCTGATGACTCCAGCACAGCTCCCTTTAGCACCCCGAGGTGGCTGTGGAGTCAGTGCTCATTCTGAGGAGAAACCGCCCGCTACTGAGCCCTCTGCCCTGCTCCTTGCAGCACAGTACCCCCTAGAGCCCTGCAAAGCTGCAATGCCCCATTACAGTGCTAGGGGGCACTATGCTGCAGGAAGCAGGATGGGGGCTCAGTAGGGGGCACCTTGCCCATGCTGCCCCAATACCCCATCATGGTGCTTGGGAGTGCTGTGCTGCAGGAAGTGGGGTGGTAGCACATGGGGCAGGCTGGGATATAGAGCACTCCCTTGTGCAACAATAACTGCCCAACCCAACAGAGACACCGCTCTGGATCTCAGCACAGGGCAGCTGGGCCCAGGTACTATGGACATGACAAGGAGGAACTGACCAACTGGCTAAATAGCCTGGAACTGGGACAAAACCTTGGTGATCCAAGATGACCTCATAAAACAGAAGGTGTCATTGAGTTCAGGACTCCTGGGTTCTGAACCTAGCTCTGGGAGGGAAGTGCATTAGAGTGGGTTAGCGTGGCAGGGGCTGGGAGTCAGGACTCCTGGGTTCTATCCTTGGCTCTGGGAAGGGAATAGAGCCTAGTGATTACAGTGGGGGGAAGGGGAGACAGGACTCTTGGGTTCTATCCCTGGCTCTGGGAAGGGAGTATGAACTAGTGGTTACAGCGGGGGGTGGGAATGGGAACCAGGACTCCTGGGTTCTATCCCCAGCTCTGTGAGGGTAGTGAGAGCTGGCAGGTCAGAGTGGACAGGTCTAGGAGTCAGAACTCCTCCAAGTTTCCATTCCTGGGTCTGCCACTGACTCATTGAATAACAAAGCCACTTCCCTGCCTTGTGCCTCAGTTTCCCCATCTTTAAAACAGTACTGGAAATACCCATCTTGCCCTAGGTAAAAAAATGTAGTGTTGTTGTAGATTTTCAAAGCTTTGGATGCCCCTTCAAATTAATGGAAATTGGGGATGCTTATATCTCTATGTAGCTTTGAAGATTTTAGCCATAAATGTAAAATGATAGCATTACGCTGTCTGCCGGCATGTGCATCCATAACAGGGACATCATCTGAGCCTGAGCTTTGGACCTGCAGCACCTTTGCATGACCCACTCCCACCTGAGCTAAAGGAGCAACTCCCTCAGGAAATAGTAGTACTAGGCTTTTATCCTCCATGTGCACCAGCCATTGGAAAGGGACAAGCTACACACTTGGCCAAGGAGATACACTTTCTGTAACCTGATTTGCATGCGCAGATATTCTAGCCATGCTCAGTAATATGAGTGTGCAAATTTCCACACTCAGATGTGTGTGTGTGTGTTTATAAATGGTACAGAAACACACAGTGTATCCATTTATTAATCTTAAAATGTATGTAAACATAGTCAGGATGAGCTCTATCCTGACATCTGGTGGTGAATTATGGCGAGTGTGGAAAAGAACTCCAGGGGCTGATCTTGTTTGCATAGGCACACCCACTCGCCTGGCATGAAATAACAGCAACTGAAAGTGGTTACTTTGGCTGGTGTGGGATCCCCAGTTTCTCTGTTATTGGGGCAGGAAGAATAAAGTTTTGTTACCCTGATTCTGTGAATCAAGGCCAATGGAACTGTTGTATGACAGAAGGACTGAGTGAGTCCTTCACCATTACCTAAGTAGCACTTGCTTGACAAGGGGCATGGGTTACAAAACCCAGTGAATGGAGAGAGGATGGGGATAGGTATTTGTACCTGATAGTATGGGCCTGCCTCTGAGGGCTTGAAACACCAATTGCACCACCTCCTCTCTCTGCTGTGGAATGTCAGAGCTAACTTTGATTCCATTAGGAGTCTAGTTACAGGCTGCTGAGCTGAATTCACTTTGGGCCAAGGGTGCACCAGCAATGGGGCTACCCTACTATGAGCTGAAATCGCTAAGAGCTGAAATCACAAAAGAGCTAAAGTTAT
The DNA here is from genome assembly GCF_013100865.1 of Trachemys scripta elegans. NCBI lineage: Eukaryota > Metazoa > Chordata > Testudines > Emydidae > Trachemys > Trachemys scripta. Next base: position 39,631,779 of record NC_048309.1, read on the forward strand.
TAAGGGCTGAGATCACGGAGTGCTGTATTAACTAGTGGGGAAGCCTGAAGCTGGCGGAGCCTTGTGGGGCCGGTTGGAGCAACCCAAGGAATGGCGAGCAGAGCTGTTTGCAGGGACGGCTGGAGCGGCTCACAGGTCGGTGAGCGGAGCGGAGCAGCTCATGGGACGGCAGGAAGTGGACTGGCTCGTGATGAAGGCTGCGGCGGAACCCCACGGAGAGACGGCCGGCCTCGGATCACGTAAGGTGCCCCTTAACACCCTGTGTGCCCCCCCCCTTTTACTCTGGGGCTGCACTGACCAGGGACAGAGACTTTGGGGTTTGTTGGACTTTTGGGACTTTGGTTGGTTGCTTGACCCAAGAGACTTTGGGGGTGTTGGACTTTGGGGACTCTGGGTGATTTTTGGGTTGCTGGATTCAAGAACCAAAGGGAAAGGACACAGCCCAATTTGCTGGGGTGGGTTTTTGCTCATGGTTTGTGTTATGAATCCTGTTTGTGGTGTTTTTCCAATTTAATGCTGATGTCGTTTACCTCATGTTATTAAACATTTTCTGCTACACTCAGACTCCGTGCTTGCGAGAGGGGAAGTATTGCCTCTTAGAGGCACCCAGGGAGTGGTATGTAATTGTCCCAGGTCACTGGGTGGGGGCTCGAGATGGTTTTTCATAGAGTTATTGAAACAGAACCCCTAGATACAGAACCCGGCCCTTGTTGCTGCCAACTTAGATGGGCAGAAGGGTTACATGTATTTAAATAAACTATTTACAGTATGTCTTACTTTATACACTGGCATGTTTCAAATAAAGCCCTGCTAAAACCCACTCTCCAAAAGGCTGTACAGAGATAAACAAGACAGGGCTCTGGAAGGTGGATGGAGGCAGGAATGAATACACACAAGTCATGAACTTTTTTACATCATTCTCATTAAATTGTTTTTAACTTACCCGCTCCTACCCAACACCCTCAAACCAGTTCCCAACTCTTCCACCATGAAAAACCAAAACACTGATGGGTCCTGAACAGGGCTGGGCAAAATAATTTTGGCAACTGGTAAATTCACTGAAAAATGCACTTTTCAGGGCACCAACATTATATAGCCAGAGAAGGAGCCATCTCCTTTCTAAGTGGTAGGGTACTCAGCTGGGATGTTGGAGATAACTCCTTCTCTGGGTATTGTGTGAATGTTGTCTAAGTTCTGGGGAGGGGGGTGGAAATTGTCCAAAACTATTCACCAATTTGTGTCAAATTTACATATAGTGCATTTTTCAGGAGGAGAAAGGATATGAAGATAGGGGAGGGTCCCAGAATCCGGGATCTAGCCCAAGTTTAAACATCTACACAGTAATTTAAAGCCCTGCCAAAGTCAGCTCACATAGGCCAGCTATGGTGTTTTATTGCAGTGTACACATACCCAAAGAGAGCACCGCATCTGAAAATCCCATAGACCAGGGCATGGTGGGAGACCCAAATTTAAATCCCTTCTCCCCATCAGGCAGAGAGAGAAATTGAACTCAGGTCTCCCACATCAGTGGCCTAACCACCCCTCTAATCCATATAAGGGCAGTAACAGCTGTCCCCACCAGCTACTTTACGAATCAGGCCTTTTAAAAACACCTGGAGACAACATGTTTCAGATTGAATTAAACATTTTGTTCGACCCAAACCAAAAAAATTTCAATTTGCCAAAATTTGTTTTCAAATTTTCAAATCTGGTTCTACTTGAACCAAGGTTTTTTGGTTTCAAAAAAAAATGTCCAGACTCTCATATTTGGAACTGCCATTATTCACCCAGCTCATTTGAAAAAATTGCATGGATACTTGTGAAAAAAAAATCACCCCTTCCCCCTATCACCCACATCCTTCATAAGGAGAAATCAAAATAATAACTTCTGAAGCCATATGAAAAATGTTGTATTTATCTTCCAGAAGAACATGTTCCCCAGTTCTTCCCAAAAGCTTTCTTTTCCTTTATGAGAGCCCCGGAGTCTTGAATCCATGTGAGAAATTTCACACACAACTCCAGGGAAAGCTTTCCCACTATTTTCCAACAATGCACTGCAACTGGGTCCCAGCTGAAGGGGACCTGCAGAGTTGTGGAAACTGGCACACAGAGCCCAATGCTGCATGAAAGGATGTGCATGGATCATCGTGAAAATCTTTTTCACTAATCCCCCTGTCCACTGCCAACAACTTAAACCCAACTCCCCAAACCTCCTTTATGAAATAAACCCAAACCATTAAGGGATCGTGTATGACTCCATGATTCTAACCTTGTGCAAATCTTTCTCACCATTACTCCATGACCCCCCATCTCCTTCCTAACAACAAACCAAAACCAATTAGGGCACTGAGACCACATGAAAAATTCCTCACTGATCCCATTATTAAATGTGACATTTTGCACCTGTCATCATGAAAATCATTCCAACCAATTACTTCCGTTACCAACCTTAACACTACACCAAAAACACAGAGACAATCCAAAAGCCACATACATTTTTTTCCATTGCTCCAGATGTCACATGAAAAAATTTTCACGAATCCTCCTGAAAAACATTTAACCTCCCACCCACTCACCTTCGAGACTCACTGAGGAGACACTGAAACACAAAGGGTGAAAAAAATGTGCAAGGATCCCAGTGTCACATGACAAATTTGGCAGAAATCCTCATTAAAAACACCCTGACACCTGCCTAAGAAGAAACCAAACATATTCCTAGAACCGCATGATTTTTTTCATGTAGATCCCTATGCCACATGCAAAACTTTACACTGATCCTCGTAAAATAAATAAATAAATAAATCACTCTTTTTCTCTGCTCCCATTTGATTTCTATGTCCAACAAGGGAACCAAAACCTATGCCTCAGTCGCTTCATGGCTTCTTTGACCTCCTGGTTCCTCAGGGTGTAGATAATGGGGTTCAGCACTGGCGTGATGATGGTGTAGAAGATGGAGGCCATCTTGTCCATCCGTGAGCTGGAGAAAGGCCGGAGGTAGACGAAAATGCAGGGTACAAAGATGAGGCTCACCACCATCAGGTGGGCGCTACAGGTGGACAAAGCCTTCCCACCACCCCCATCACCAAAGCGTCCCCTGAGAGTCACCAAGATGACACCATATGACCCCAGCAAGACCAGGAAGCAGACCAGAGAGATCAGGCCACTGTTGGACACCATGAGCATCTCTACCATGTAGGTGTCGGTGCAAGCTAGCTTGACCACCTGAGGTACATCGCAATAGAAATTATCCAGCTTGCTGGGCCCACAAAATGGCAGCCGGACCACCAACACCAGCTGAGTGGCAGAGTGGAGCAAGCCTCCAGCCCAGCAGGTTGCCAGGAGGCCCAGGCAGCGGTGGCGGTGCATGGTCTCGGCGTAGCTCAGTGGGTGGCAGATGGCCACGTAGCGGTCATAGGCCATGAGTGTGAGGAGGAACATCTCGGAGCCACCCAGGAAGTGAAGGAAGAAGAGCTGGGCCATGCAGCCCCCATAGGAGATGGTGCTGCCCTCGCTCAGCAAGTTGCCAAGCATCCTGGGAGCAGCCACTGAGCTGAGGGCCATGTCGATGAGCGAGAGGTTGGCCAGGAAGAAGTACATGGGGGACTGGAGGAGGCGCGGGTCCACCCGCACGGTCACCACAATGAGGAAGTTGCCCAGCAGGCTGGCGGCATAGCAGGCCAAGACCAGGCCGAAGAGGAGAAGCTGGAGAGGGCGGGAGTGGGACAGGCCTAGGAGGGTGAACTGTGAGACTGCCGAGCCATTCATCAGCTCAATGCCTAGAAGAGAGAGGAATAATGACATTGGGAGGTAGTACATTGGAGGGAACCCAGGAGCTTTGGCTTCCATTCTTGCCCCTGCTCTTACCCACCAAACCCCACCCCCCACCCAGCACTGTGATAGAACCCAGGAGTCCTG
>NC_048309.1:39635736-39677751 GCF_013100865.1 Trachemys scripta elegans
GTTATACATTATAAGGGACCACTGTGATCATCTAGTCTGACCTCCTGTGTAACACAGCCATCAAACTTGCCTGAATTAACTCCCATTTGAACTGGAGTATCACTTTTAGAAAGAAAAAAGATCTGATCTTTATTTTAAACTGGTCTGACTCCACCATAGCCCTTGGTTCAATAGTTAATTGCTCTCACTTTTAAAATTTTGCACTTTATTTCCACTTTAAATGTGCCTAGCATCAACTTCCAGCCATTGGATCATGTTAGACTTTTCTCTGCTGGATTGAAGAGCTCAAATATTTGTTCCCCATGTCAGTACTTATAGACTATGATCAAGTCACCCCATAACTTTCTCTTTGTTAAGCTAAATAGACTAAGCTCCTTGAGTCTCTTGCTCTAAGACAGGTTTTCCAATCCTTTAATCATTCTTGTGGATCTTCTCTGACCCGTCTCTAACTTAGCAACATCCTCCTTGAATTGTGGGCACCAGAGCTGGACACAATATTCCACCCCTGCCAAATACAGAAGTAAAATAACCACTCTATTCCTACTTGAGATTTCCTTGACTAGGCATTTTAGGATTTCATTAGTCCTTTTGGCCACAGTATCACACTGGGAGCTCATATTCAGCTGATTATCCACCACGGCTCCCAAATATTTTTGAGAGTCACTGCGTCCCAGGATGGAGTCCCCGACCCTGTAAGTATGGCTTACCTTCTTTGTTCCTAGATGTATACATTTACATTTAGCCGTATTAAAACACATCATGTTTGTTTGTGCCCAGTTTACTAAGTGATACAGATTGTTCTGAATTTGACCTGTCCCCTTCAGTATTTATCACTCCCCCAATCTTTATCAGTGATGATTTTATGTTCTCTTCCAGGTCATTGATGAAAATGTTAAAAGTGTAGGGCCAAGACTGACCTCTGAGGGACCCCATTGGAAATACACCCTCACTATGATGATTCACTGCTTACAATTACATTTTGAGCCAGTTTTTAATCCATTTCATGTGTGCCAGGTTCATTTTGTATTCTTCTGGTTTCTTAATCAAAACATCGTACAGTAGCAAGTCAAATGCCTTCCAGAAGTCCACGTCTATTACATCAACACTATTACCTGTATCGACCAAACTTGTAATCTCATCAAAAAAGATATTATTAGTTTGACAAGATCTATTTTCTATAAACCAATGCTGATTGACTTTAATTATATTACCCTCCTTTAATTCTTTATTAATCAAGGCCCATAGCAGCTGGTCCACTATTTTGCCTGGGATTGATGTCCAGATTGATAGGCCTAGGTTTCCCCTGGTTGTCCCATTTACTCTTTTTAAATATTGTCACAATGTTACCTGTCTTCCAGTCTGGAGCCTCCCCACTGTTTTGGTCATTGGGGCAGGGGGGCTGCCTCCTGGGTTTCTCCCAGCCAGCCTGAGTGCTCTAACCACTAGGCTATAGAGTCATTCCCAAGTTTGCTCTTTGGCCCAATGACTCTGTAATTATTTAGTCAGAGTGGAACAGCTTCAACAGGAGAGACTGAGCAGACCTCCCTCCCCCAATAGTCCAGTGGCTTAAGAGGAATCAGAGCCCTGTTCAAACCTCATCTGCCCATCACTCGGAAGGGGAACTTGAATCCATGGTTTCCCATACCCCAGGTGCATATTGTAACAGCTGGACTGAAATGAGGGAGCTGCTTCTTTCTCCCTCCCCCTGCCCCCAGCAGCTTTCTGTGGGCTCCCATGCAGGCCCTGATCTGGTAGGATTGGGCCCTGCAGGTGAGTTCGGCAGAGGAACATCTGTATCCCTCCCCCAGTTTGCACATCACACAGGGGCTTAGGTAGCTGGCCTCTAGAGCACGTCTGCAGCACACAACGCTCAGAGGCAGAAACACAGGCATGGAGGGAACTGTTATTGGGAAACTGAGGCACTGAGTTAAGGCACCTACAGCATTGGGGGGGGGCAGAAATCCCAGTGAGGCCAGATTCTTGTATTTAGGTGTCTAAAGTGGCAGACAGGGGCCAAAGTCCCTTGGGGAATCTAGACCTCATTCACACACAACCACAGTCACACACACAATACAGTCACTGCCACACTGACTAGCCCCTCTCCCACCAGCCCCATGCCAAGCTGTTCACCGGGCTCACCTCCCCATACCCACCCCTGTGGGCAACAGGCAAGTGCCCTGCAATGAGTCATACAACCCAGCCTCAGCTCCCAGCTGGGGAGGGGGTGCGCATTGCACCCCAATGGTCCTGCAGAGAGCGCTGTCCCTTTGTACCCCAGCCCAAGGATCAGTACCTCTAATCTCAGCTGCCTTCACTCCCTTCAGGGGCAGCTCGGCATCCTCCAGGGCTGGAGACCTTCTCAGGGCACAGATGGTCCCCACAGTGACTGGTAGCAGGGAGCAAAGCTCTGATCCTAGAGTGGATGGAATCCCACTTGCTTGCCCAAGAAGAAGCAACAGGCAGGGAAGGAGACTGTGCAGGGTGAGTGTAGAGATAAGGCTTAGAACCCAGGAGTCTTGGCTCCCAACTCTCCCTGTTCTAACCCACTAGACCCCACTCCTCTCCCAGTGATGGGGATAGAACCCAGGAGTCCTGAGGCCAACATAAAGAGGCAGCCCTCATCCTTTACTCTATGGCAGCTACAGCTCAGACCAGCTATACAGAACAGTCTGTCTCCAAAGCACCAAGACACAGCAGAAATATTTGACAAGCCACAGACCCCTGTGGAGATGGCACCCTGGGAAAACACATCTCTTCAGTCAATGGCAGTCCCCACAGAAGAGCTAATCAGAGACTCTGATGTCAGAGCAGGGTGGGGGCTGGGAGTCAGAACACCTGGATTCCAGCCCCAGTTCTGGGAGGGCAGGGAAGGCTAGTGGCTAGAGCTGTGTCTCCATGGTCCCCTCAGTGTTTGGCCTCTCTGCTGAGGCTGCTGGCCAGGGAACTGCTTAGTGCAGCTGGGATGGAATTGTCTTCCACAGGGTCAGCTGTCTCGCTCATACGGGGACCAAACAAGGTACAATGATAATTACAGGCTTATGACAGAGTCATAGAGAAATGGCCCCTTACTTCTTCCCCAACCACTCTGTGCCAGCCAGTCACCTGCCTGGAATCCCCTAGAGGGGAAAGGCCCCATATCCCATTCTCTGTCCCCCTGAGCCAGCCAGTGCCTCCTACCCTGGGGCCATATGGAAGCCAGCTCCTCCTTTGGGAAAGGCCTCATATTCCATTCCCCACACCCCTGAGCCAGCCAGTTCCCTGCCCTGGGGCTGGAGTGAAGCTGTGCCCCCTAGGAGGGAGAGACCTCCTGCCCCATTCCCGACACCCCTGAGCCAGCCAGTCCCCCTGATTCAGAAGAATAACACTTGTGTAATGGCCAGGTTTCAGCCCTACAGCAGTGGGCAGCAGACAGTCTGTACACGTACAAACCCCCATAGGTGTGTCTACACCGCAAGCCTGGGTCTGGGACACGAGCCACAAGCTCAGTGTTTCTAAGCCTGGGCTTGAGTGTCCAAACTGAGTAGTCACCCTGAGTTTACAATTACTGGACCCGGATCTCACAACCATGCTTATGTGTCTGCACTAAGCAGACCCAAGTCAAACCAACTGTCCCCAGGCTTCCTTGCACCCTCCACAGCTGTAGCCACTCCAGCCCTGTGTTTGCGGCACCCTGTGAGAAAACTTGACTGTCCATCCAGCGATACGTTACTGGAAATTGTCTCAGCTCCTCAACACGTCCTTTTGAGCCATCTTTTGGATCTGCACACTCCCAGCAGCCAGAGTCAGCAACACGGAGGAGGCACCATTTGAAAAGCTTGTCCTGCTTACACTTTCACTGCTGTTTCAGGAAACAGGCCGAGCCTCCAGGAGACATTTGAGCAATGTTTTCTAACCTACTGAAGGCACCTGCCGGGGGAGGAGGATGACACAGACATGGCAGACAACAACTGGCTGAGGCTACTCACGATTCTCGGGATAGTCACTGAAGCCTTCTATGTAGATTGGCCTTTCTGGAGAGGGGCCACAAGTGCAGACTGGTGGGATCACATCATCATGAGGACCTGGGATGACCAGGAGTGGGTCCCGAGCTTTTGCACGGAGAACGTGACCTTTCTGGAGTTTACTGAGCAGCTTTCCCTGCCCCTCCCATTCCAGGATACACATATCTAGTATATATCTACGAACAAAGAATGTCGGCCATATTTACAGGATAGGAGCTCTACCCTGGGAAGCAGGGACTCTGAAAAAGATGTTGGGGTCATTGTGGATGATCAGCAGAACATGAGTTCCCAGTGTGTTGCTGTGGCCAAAAGGACTAAGGTGATCCTGGGATGCATAAGCAGTGGAATCTCCAGTAGGAGTTATTCTACCTCTGTATTTGACACTGGCACAACCATTGCTGGAATCCTGTGTTCAATTCTAGTGCCCACCATTCAAGAAGGAGGTTGCTAAATCAGAGAGGGCTCAGAGAAAAGTCACAAAAATGATTAAAGAATTAGAAAACACGCCTTATGCTGATAGACTCAAGAAGCTCAATTTAATATACAGAAGGTTAAGGGGTGACTTCATTAAGGTCTAGAAATACCCACATGGCAAACAAATATTTAATAATGGGCTTTTCAATCTAGCAAAGAAAGGTATTACTCAAGCCAATTGCTGGAAGTTGATGGCAGACCAATTCAGACTGGAAATAAGGTATACATTTATAATGGTGATAATAGTTAACCAATGGAACAATTTATCAAGGTCATGGTGGCTTCTCCATCACTGAAAATGTTTAAATCAAGATTGGATGTATTTCTAATAGATCCGCTCCAGGAATTATTTTGGGGAAGTTCTGTGGCCTGTGTTACACAGGAGGTCTGAGTAGATTATCACAATGGTCCCTTCTGGCCTTGGAACCTGTGAATCTATGAAACCATAAGGATGGCCATGCTGGTCCAGAAGTGGGTTGCTCTAACCATCTGGAACCTGGTGACTCCTGACTGCTACATGCCTGCTGCTAACCAGTTTGGTGCTGGCAAGTTGACTGTGGAGGGCTGTGAGGCAATCAGGAGTGTGATTTACCAAATGTGGTGGGCATAAACAATGCCCTGGAAGTAATTGCCCATTTGGAGGGAATGGCGGTGCCTGAGCCATTGATGGAACTTGTGCCCATAGTTTGCCCATAGCAAGGTACACAAGAATACATAACCACTAAGGGTACTACTCCAGTGTTACACAGGGTCATATGGACCACAGAGGCCAATTTATGGATGCTAACATGGGCTGCACTGGAAAAGTTCATGATGCTAGGGTTTTCCGCCCACTGGGAGTCTAGCGTCTTGGACACTGTCATAAATGACATTGTTACAACTGGAGTAACTGTTCCCGCTGTATAACAGAGAAAGGTATAACACCATCCAGTGGCTAAAAGTTGAAGCTAGACAAATTCAGTCTGGAAATAAGGTATACATTTTTAACAGTGAAAGTAATTAACCTATGGAACAATTTACCAAGGGTCATAATGAATTCTCCATCACTGACAACTTTTAAATCGAGATTGGATGTTTTTCTGATCTAGGAACTATTTTGGGGGTGTTCTCTGGCCTGTGTTATGCAGGAGGTCAGACTAGATGATCACAATGGTCCCCTCTGGCCTTGGAATCTATGAGCCAGCCAGTCCCTCCACCTGGATCTGATCCAGATCCTCCTAGAGGTAACAACCGTGAAATGAACAAGTGAGTTTCCAGTGTCTATCTGCCAGCAGCCCCAGAAGAGAGGCTGAGGGCGAATGGACCATGGAAACTTAGCTCCTCTCTCTGCCCTGGAGGGCCAAGGGGGCAGATTGGCATAGAGGGGGCTGCTATATATTGGGGCTTGGAGGGAGCACAGCCCCCACTCTGAGTTCCATAGGTGCTGACTCTGGGTGCTCAGCACCCACTGGCAGCCAGCTCCCCACTTCCTCCCAGTGCATACCCCCACCGTGATCAGCTGTTTTGTGGCATGCAGGAGGCTCTGGGAGGGAGGGGGAGGAGTGGGGATGGGGCATCCTGGGGGAAGGAGCGGAACTGGACAAGAAGAGGCAAGGCGAGGGCTTGGGGGAAGGGACTGGGGGGGAAGGGCCTGAGAGGGAGCGGGGGGTTGAGCACCCACCCCCGGGCCAGGAGGAAGCCCGGACCTATGCTGGGTTCACACAGAGCCATTTACATCATACTGTTTTTAATACACGGTAATTGGGCACTGAACTACATGGCATTTCTCTGCCTGTCTCACCATAGCAGGATAACTTTGGAAAGTTAGGGGGAGGGATAGCTCAGTGGTGTGAGCATTGGCCTGCTAAACCCAGGGTTGTGAGTTCAATTCTTCAGGGGGCCATTTAGGGATCTGGGGCAGAAATAATCTGTGAGGGACAGTACTTGGTCCTGCTGTGAAGGCAGGGGACTGGACTTGATGACCTTTCAAGGTCCCTTACATTTCTATGAAAACCACATTGGAACAATTCCAGCATTTCAGGGAATGTTCTAGGCACCAGTTGGTAGAAACCTATTGTGATCCAGGAGCCCCATGTTGGCAACAAACAGGTACACACTTATGAGTCTATACCCGGGGACTTGCCTAGATAGGCCTCGAGGAGCATGTTTCCCTGTGATCGCCATCTTCACCATACTTCACTGAAGGAGCCGTGTGTGGTCTTTGCCGAAAACTAAGAACACTTTGGTTGTCATGGCTATTGCAGGATGCATGTATGGAAAATATTTTAAGCTTTGTCTAGCCTGGAGAACATTGTGTGCCAAAGCTGCTGGCGGTGAAACCGGTCACCTGGGGTGGAGGGATCCTCAGCACTAACTCAGCCAAGAATGAGAACACTTGACATCTTTCAACCCAGCCCAGCCAAGCATTTACAAGCACAAAAGAGGGCAAGAAAAAGACCTTGAATATGGACACCATTGGGGCAAACTGAAGTTAACTAAATGCCCTGGTGACAAAAAGAGACAAAAGGTCTGGAACTGTGTAATAGCAGAAAGAAGGGCGGAAGACAGGATCCACTAGATAGGCGACACTCTGCCAGCATGAGCGTCTCATGACAAGTGGATCCCAGGTCTCTCAGCTGGACAAGTACTGTCTGGACCGATCACTGGGTGAGAAATACCTTATTAGCCAGGAGAGGAACTCATTAATCAGTAGGGGCTCTAGATGGAGTTTTATATTTGTGTTTGATCGGTAGCCATGATTCCAATCCTTATACTGGCTTCTGTTTGAATCTTTATCTTAAGCTTTATCCACCAAACATCTCTTTGGTTTCAGTATAGACATGACTAAGCCGTGTGCTAAGGCTGAACTGAGGTGAAACTAGTGAACTGGGGGACGCTGCTTCCAGGGAGGCAGCAAATCTGTGTGCTCTGTGGATGTGCAGAGATTGAGGGACTGGGCACTCGAGTATAGCGCAGTGGGGTGTGCAGACAGGTTGGAGGGATCTGTGACCTGGGACAGAGCAGGACTCTGGGGGTAACAATCTCCAGAGATATAGGCCCAGATTCTCTCTGCCCCACCCCAAAAGAGTCTAAGGGCTGGGGGTGCAAATTGCCAGCCTGCAAAGGGGAAGAGTGAGTCACACGGAGCCTGGAGTGGGGCACTTGTGTTGCCAGCAGTGGATAGTTCGGGGTGAGTTTCCCCAAGTGGGCACAGACAAGGCTCCCTCGTGCTGTAAGCAAGTGGTAGCAATTCACCCTGTGCCCCTTGGGTAACCCCGTTAGGGTCACAGTGGCTGATTTAGGTGAAAATGGGAAACGTGAAAAAGGCTGATTTCCATTATAACCACCATTTGGTTGCTCTGGTTACAGGGGTGAGGAGTGACTTCAGGATTAGCATTTGGGTAACGGTTGGAGTTTGAGTTAGTGAGCCCTTCATCCTACTCTGTCCAGTCCCTCCAATCAGCCCCCTCACTGCTTCTCTCCAACCAGCCATGCTTCTCACCCCCACTCCATCTAGCCCTCCCAGCCAAGCCCCTCACCCCTCCAGCCAAGCCCCTAACCCCCACTCCAGCCAGCCTTCCCAGCCAACCCTCTCACCCCCACTCCATCCAGCCCCTGTCCAGCAGTGTGCAAGCCACTTGCACACACTAGCGCGACCGAGGACAGCTGCTGGGGAGCCTGGTGCCCAACCCAGTGGGCGGGGCTGGGGGCAGTACAGCTTCACCACAGGAGCAGCAGCCCGACATACTGCTGGGGTTCCCGGTAGAGCCCTGCAGCTCCCCATAAATCCACTTTATATCCACAGATATCCGCATCCACGGATGTAAATTTTGAATCTGCTCAGGGCTCTAACCTTTTGCTTTCAATAGCTTGTTAAGTTAGGTATTTGTTGTGTTTACTTTTCTTTTCTTGTAACCAAATCTGAATTTTATGCTTCATTTCTTTTAATCACTTAAAATCTATCTTTCTGTAGATAATAACCTTGTTTTATTGTTTTATCTAAACCAGTGTGTTTGGATTGAAATATTTGGAAAGTTCCATGTGGGATAACATGGGTTGTTCATCTCATTTTCTATTAATAAAATGACGGACTTTCTATGAGCTTCTATTGTCCAGAAGGAAAGAACTGGGCAGTGCAGGACGCACATTTCTAGGGGTAAGTTTGGGACTGGGAATTTGCTGTTTTTGCTCTGCAGTGTAAGTGAAGAGTGGCTGCCCATAGCACTCTGACAATACAGCTGGGAGTAATTTACATGCTGGAAGCTGGATGTGAGCAGACCAGGAGTGGGTGCTTTCATGGTGAAGCAGCATAAAAGGCACCCCAGGTTGGAGAATTGAAGGGACACAGCTAATCAACAGTTCAGATTGTAGCCAGGGTAATGTCACAGGTATAAAAAAGAAAACTCTTAAAAGGTTCATTGCTAATACCTGATGACCACACTGGAGGTGACCAACATGGTCTAAGCACTCCTGGATTTAGCCAAGTTTGTAAGGAACTTGATCAAATGCTTATAAATGTTTTATTATTGTTTGGATGTAGTAACTTGCTTATAATTTAGGCTTTATAGGCATGTTTAGAGCAATTGTATGGTTAAGTTAATGTTGTGCATACATAATAATAATTTCAACATCCATTTAATTCAAATGCCTAATTAACATGGTGGAGAAAGATACTCTGTTTTAAAATGAGAACCTCTCCACCTCTTCAGTGCAGGTTAATGCTCATAGTAAACATCTCCCAGTCCACCGAGTAATGGCCCAATAAAAACAGGGAAGACCATACTTTACAGTCTCACCCATTTCAGCCTCAACCCAGTGTAACGCATGCTGTGAATTTAAACTAATATAGTTAAATGAATGCAAAAGGTGATGTAGATGTTCTTAATTCAGTTTAAACCTGATTATTCTGGTTTAGTTGAAATCAATTAGGAATAGGTTTAAACTAATCTGAAATTAGCTTCTTTGAGACCAAAATAAGTGTGTCCACACACCAGTTTAATTATACCAGTTTAAAAGCCAATTCAAATTATACTAGTTGCTGTGGCCTAAATTGTTAAGAGCTCCCAGTAAATATTCTTATATTGTCCAATCATTCTTCAGCAAAAAGCAGATTTACATTTCAGACTACCAGGCAGACACACAGATAATTTTTAAAAAGTAACTGTGAGAATAGATAGTTAGATACATAGATAAATCTAAATTTAAAAGAAAGAAAAATGTTTTCAAACATTTTAGGTGGACCTTCCCCCCCCCTTTCATAAAGAAAAGAAAAGAAAAATTCTGATTAAAAAAATATTCTGATCTGTTGTATATTCTCTGCACTCAGATAATCAGAGCAGATACTTCTCTGCATTTGTCTGGACCTGGAATTTATGTGGGACTATTTTAATCAAATCTAGAAATACACAGAAATATATCTTTATTGATTTAACATTTCTATTCTCTCTATTTGAATCTTACCAATCTAATCAATGAATTAATGTAATATATATTTACTACCTTAATATTTGATTTTAACCTGAAAATTAGGGAACATACTGTTCTTAATCCAATATTCAATTGATTCTGGAAATTTGTCTGATATAGAATTATTAGCTCAATATTTTAATTGGATCTGGAGGTTAAAAAAAATATAACTACAAATGTCATATTTAAGCCTAATCTAAAAATATATGTAATTGCTAACTGAATATTTTAATCAAATCTAGAAATGTATATACATGTTAACTTAATATTTTAACCACATCTGGGGAATACAATGTATCATTATTAAGTTAGTATTTTAATCAAATCAGGAAAATGTATTTATTAATTTAATATTTTAAGCAAATGTGCACAAAAGTAATATATAATTCCTAATTTACTGTGGTAATGAAAAATGAGATTGTATCATTATTATTTTGAACATAATAGGAATTCATATCCTATATACTTATTAATGTAACATGTTTAACAAATCTGGAAATCATCACAATGTTTACTTATTAATTCAAGGTTTTAATCAAATCTAGAAATTAAAATGATATGTAAATATTCATTTAACATATGATGTGAATATAGAAATCAATACAGCATGCACTTAATATTAATATCTAACTAATCAATATTCATAAGTAAATATTTTCACTGACTGTAGGAATGAATAAAATATCTAATTTTTAATTTATTATTTTAATCAAAAGAGGACTAGATGACCTCCTGAGGTCTCTTCCAACCCCAATCTTTTATGATTCTATGATTCTAGTATATAATTATTCATTTATTATTTAAGTTGAAGGTAGACATGGATAGCATATATAGTTATTAATTTATTTTAATTAAATATAGGAATTGATATCTTTGGTAGTTTTTGTTTATTTTAATCAAAATTATAATATCGTTATTAGTTTTACATTTTAATCAAATCTAGGAATTAACATAGCACGCAATTATTAATTTTGCATTCTGAGTCTCAACATTAATATAAACTGTAACTCTTAATCTGCCATTTTAATCTAATCTGGAAAATATAATATGTAAATTGTTTGGGACTCTTTTTTGCTTCTGTGTCTAGCACAATGAGGCCCTGGTCTGTGACTGGGGCTCTTACGGGTTACCTCTATATTAATTTCACATATAAGGATTGTTTGCTGAGTTTAATCATATTGCTATTTTAATACAACTGTTTCTATATTCAATCTAGATTTTCCTTCTGCAGAGCCTTTAGGGTTAATCCACATCTGATGTCGTCTTTGGATCTGTCCAATCTCAAAGTCCTCTCAATTCAATTCTGTACCACTCTTTAGTTAGATGGGGGGAAAGGTTTGGCCGCCCTGAAGGTCCCTGGTCATTCACATCTAATGTTTCTAAAAACTTCGGGGTTTCAGCTGCTCACCTGCAGGGGTGAGGAAGAGACTCCCACCCACCCAAAAAAATCTATTCGGGAGCGGGGTTGTTTGTATTGTTGTCTTCTTGTTCCGAAGCATTGGGATGGCCATGGCTGGAATAGGGACACTGGATAGGGTGGAAATCAAATTCTCTCTCAAGCGCTCGGTTGGCAGTTCTGTCTCACATGCTCAAGGTCTAACTTGTTGCCTGATCCTTTCAATAGTCAATAACACTTGTTCTGGTTGCCAGTTGATCTGATTAATAAACTGAGGGTCAGAGGGTTCTTGTTCCAGAATCAGGCTACACAGAACTAAAATCAGCTAATTCAATATCTTGTAGGGAACATCGAGGTGTAGGTCAAAGCAAAGACTTAGAGATTTTTATTAAAATCAGTAATAAAGCCAGAAAAGCTCTGAGCCACAAAACAGATAGGAGAAATATAGTATTGGGGGTATCTGTGGATCATTCTTTGCATATACTCTTAGATTTGCATACCTCCACCTTTCTTTGCGGACCTGGAAGTAAGAGACAAAGGACCATCCCTGTCCCTGGCATGCGAATGGTCCAGGTTCCTCAATGCCCAAGATTGATGGTAGATAACAATAGAGCTGAAGGGTTAAATGATGGAAAAGCACTCCCCCATCTGCATGGTGGGTTACCCTATTATAGGGCCTGAGCGCCATTATGAATACTCATGCTAATGTTCAGCCTTCTATGCCCAAATCGAACTTCCTCGCCCTCTTAATATCAGGGTGAACTGATCCTATAGATTAGCATATTAATGTCATTTAACTCTTGATCCTATGTGTCACCTCTTCCTCAGACAGATTGACAGTTATCACGTCCATGTTCCTGTGGTTGCTGTTTACCTGCCATTGAATAAGCTATCCCTAGTTCCCCAAAATCTAAGGGTAACTCTCAGGCCATTTATCCATGCCAAATGTCACAGGCCAACTATTCTGGACTATACTTCTGCTAATTTGCAGAAGCTAATGTCTTACAGGATACAAGCCTGTAGGTTCCTTGCATTACAGCTGAATATAATGAAGGCAAGCCAGTCCCATGGGCTAAACAAATTGGTCACCGTATGTGGGGTGGGGTAGGTATTTTTCCCCAGCTCAGATTGGCGGTAACCTTGGGTTTTTCCACCTTCCTTTGTAGGGTGACCAGATAGCAAGTGTGAAAAATCGGGACGGGGGTGAGGGGTAATTGGTGCCTATATAAGAAAGAGCCCCAAAAATCGAGACTGTCCCTATAAAATCCGGACATCTGGTCACCCTATTCATTTGCTGCATGTGGGTGCAGGTCAGTTGCCAGGACGAGCTGGGTGTATCTCCTTTAATCATTTCCCTGCCATTGTGGGGGCCTTAGGGACTGGTGCACGCTAGTCCTTGCCATTCTCCATCAGTGACACCTCACAGTTTAGCCTCCTCAGGTTTGTAATACCTTGGTCTAGGCAGTGTTGGTGGCCTGAGATCTACAGACATTGAGACTAGGTGATTTGCTGTCCCTTCTGGCTTTAAACTCTAATCCAGGTGTCCAGATGCCCAACCCCACTGGTCTAACCCACTAGATCCCAGTCCCCTACCAGAGCTATGGATACAACCCAGGAGCTCTGACTACCTACTTCCCACATTGTTCTAACCCACCAGACCAGGGGTTCTCAAATGGGGGTTGCGACCCCTAAGGGGGTCATAAGTTTACTACATGGGGGGCTGTGAGCTATCAGCCTCCACTCCAAACCCCACTTTGCCTCCTGCATTTATAATAGTGTTAAACATATTTTTAACTTGTAAGGGGGGTCGCATTCAGAGGCTTGCTATGTGAAAGGGGTCACCAGTACAAAAGTTTGAGAACAACTGCACTAGACTCAAGTGCCCTCTGAGAGCTGGAAAAAGAACCCATGAGTCCTGGCTCCCAGTCCAGCTCTCTGACCACTAGAGCTCATGTCATAACTATAAAGGGAAGGGTAACAGCTGTCCTGTGTACAGTACTATAAAATCCCTCCTGGCCAGAGACTCCAAAATCCTTTTCCCTGTAAAGGGTTAAGAAGCTCAGGTAACCTGGCTGGCATCGGACCAATAAGGGGACAAGATACTTTCAAATCTTGGGGGGGGAAGGTTGTTGTTTGTGTTCTTTGTTTGGGAGTGCGTTCGCTCTCGGGACTGAGAGGGACCAGACATCAATCCAGGTTCTCCACATCTTTCTAAACAAGTCTCTCCTATTTCAAACTTGTAAGTAAATAGCCAGGCAAAGCGTGTTAGTTTTCCTTTGTTTTCTCAACTTGTAAATGTACCTTTTACTAGAGTGTTTATCTTTGTTTGCTGTACTTTAAACCTGAGACTAGAGGGGAGTCCTCTGAGCTCTTTAAGTTTGATTACCCTGTAAGGTTAATTTCCATACTGATTTTACAGAGATGATTTTTACCTTTTTCTTTAATTAAAAGCTTTCTTTTTAGAACCTGATTGATTTTTCCCTGTTTTAAGATCCAAGGGGTTTGGATCTTGATTTACCAGGAGTTGGTGGGAAGAAGGAGGGGGGATGGTTAATTTCTCCCTGTTGTAGATCCCAGGGGGGTTGGAACTGTATTCACCAGGAGTTGGTGGGAGGAAGGAGGGGAATGGTTAATTTCTCCTTGTTTTAAAATCCAAGGGGTTTGGATCTGTATTCACCAGGGAATTGGTGAAGGTTTTTCAAGGCTTCCCAGGGAGGGAAAAATTGAAATGGTGGCAGCGGAACCAGAGCTAAGCTGGTAGTTAAGCTTAGAAGTTTTCATGCAGGCCCCTACATTTGTACCCTAAAGTTCAAAGTGGGGATCCAGCCTTGACAGCTCACATCCACTGCCAGGGCCGGCTCTACCATTTTTGCCGCCCCAAGCAAAATAATGCCCGAACTGCCGAAACAAAACAAAACAAAACAAAACAAAAAAAACCAACCCTCAGACTGTGCCGCCCCAAGAATGGACGGAATGCTGCCCCTTAGCATGTGTCACCCCAGGCATGTGCTTCCTCCGCTGGTGCCTGGAGCCGGCCTTGCCCACTGCCTGTGCTGTGTCAACTCTTGGCATTAACAGAGGCTGTCCATCTCTGAGGGTTCTCTGCCCAGTATCTTTCATGGGTGTTAGAGCTACTTAATAAATCACAGAGACCAGACTGCAAATCCCTTTGCGGAATTAGCTTGTTTTGATGTCTGAATGCTTCTCGCTCTGGGTATTGATGACCTGGGCCACTGGTGAAGCCAATTAAAGAGCTGAGCTGAAGTTACCGCTGGCTCCTGCTTGAAAAGTTGGAGCCAGACAATTAAAAAGAAAAATTATCTCATCTCCTGAGAGAACTGAGGACAGACGCCAGGAGTGGGGGCTGTGGGTCAGGACTGGGGGACCACAAGCAGAGAAGGGAGCTGAGTCTCCAAGATCCATTCAGCTCTTGGTCTCTGGCGATGAGCAGAGCTATTCAGTCTCAGGTTCATGTGGACCCCTGCTCAGCTGGGAACCAACCCATTCATTACACATGGGACCTACTGCACAGAGCAGGACGTGTCACTACTGCCCTGAGGTGACAGAACAGGGAAGAGGTGCAGGTGAAGGGGACCTTGATGGGTTTGATAGAGGTCTCCTAATTCCAGTGAGATTTCTTCCCACATGGGTCAGCCCATTGGGCTGGTTTATTGGGGTGCCAGGGTGAAGAATCTGGGTCTAGCTGAGTGGAAGGGGAGGTGGGACCACCCTAAGCAGAAAGAGCATGGGACAAGGGAGATCGTCCCATTCTAAGGTCCCCTGTCTATGCCTCACATCCCAGCCACACTAGTCCCTCTCTTTAGAGGGAAAGCTCCGTTCTGAGCTCCCTGTATATGCCCTCCCACCTCAGGTGCCCAAGTCCCTCTCCATGGGGGGAGGGAGGAGTCACCATGTTCTGAGCTCCCTGGTCTATACACCCCAGCTCGGCTATACAAGCCACACCCTTCTCCCCCACTCCATCCATCATCCCCCCAACCACAACCCTCACCCCCAATCTGCCCAACCTCTCCAACCAGACCCCTCACCCCACCCAGTCCAGTCCCCTTCACCTCCACTCCTGCCAGCCCGTCACCTGAACTTCATCCAGCCCTTCAGCCTGGCCTGTTACCCCCATTCCATTCAGCCCTTGCCCCTGCCAGGCCCCTGCCCACCAATCCAGCCAGCCCCCAGGAGATTACCCTGTTTATTTTGGCAGAAACTGGAAAAACCTGATTTTAAATGGTGAATTTTTCCAGTTTTCCAATTTTCACCCTCGTCCATTGGGTCCCGACCAGAGTGGGGGCTGGAAGCTGACCAGAGTGGGGACAGGGCCCAGCTGGGTGAACAGCTTGGCCTAGAGAAGCAGGGAAGTGTGCAACCTTCTAGTTAATTAATAATAATGATTAACGAGGTGCCGGCTTAGTATAGGACCCACACAATGGAGATTCGATAAAGTTTTGCTCTTCCCTTGGCTTGGCAAAGGAGAAACACATCATTCCCCCCTCAGTGTGAGGTCTACACTTGGCCTGTGTTCATAAAGCACCTTCACCCTTTCACCATGTACACAGCACAGGTGAGATGCATCCAGCTCTGGTGCAGGGTAGCTCAGTAACAGCCATGCAGTGACACTGCACGGAGATGTTTTACCTGTTGCTGAGATGCAGCCAGCTCTGGGGAAGGCTGGCAGGGGAGCAGCCAGTAAAGAACATTGCAAGGGGATGGCTTGCTCGGCGCTGAGGGGTGGGGTGTGGCCGTGCTGCTGCCTGCTGGAGGGAATGAACCCTGCATTGTGTGTGGAGAGAGTGAAAGAAACCAGCACCTCCTAGCAGACAGAGCACTACCTTAGTAATGCCAACCCCTGATCAGGATTTGCCATGTGCCCAAGGGGCTGGCACTGGGGGCTTTTAATGTGGCCTCATATTGACACCTACCAAGTCCTGTTTGTGGGGGTGTGGGGCTGTGTATGTGGTGAGGAGGTCTATAAGTGTGCGTATTGTGGAAGGGCTTGGGGGGGGGGGCGCTCTGTGGAAGGCTGTGAGTGAGGAAGGGCAGTGTGGGGGTGGTGGGTATGTGTGAGGGGATATCTTTGTGGGGTTTTTGTGTTGGGGCTGTGTGGAAAGTGGGGTGGGGGCGACTCTCCCCGGTATTCTCCTGGGTGCTCACAGTTCATCCAGGGATCAAATCCAGGTCTGGCTGCTCTTACACACCCCAGAGACCAAGTGCCAGGAGGGACCCAGGAGCTCAAAGAGCAGATATCAACTCCCTCTTGCCCAGCTCCCTTCACAGCAAAGGTGGAGAGAGGATGCTGAGATCTCACAGCCAGGTGGGTTTTCACACACAGCTTCCTTCTTGCTTCGATTCTTCCTGCTGCTGCTGTTCTGCTGCCCACCCCTCCCTGCTCCAACCACTAACCTGGCCATGCACAAGTGCAGGCTGGAAATTAGCAGGAGGTTTCTAACATTCAAAAGGGGGAAGGTTTTGCAACAGCCTCCCAGTCGGAGTTGTGGGGCAGGGGGGCACACAACTTCATTAGTTTCAAGAGAGGTAGAGAAATGTATGAGTGCAAGTGTATGATGGGTCTGCTTGTGATGGTGCTAGGCAGAGCTCTGCAGTCCCGGGGTTCATGTCCAGTTAATGTTCTATAGAATCATAGGACCTGAAGGGATCTTGAGGGGTCATCTAGTCCAGTCCCCTGCACTCATAGCAGGACTAAGTATTATCTAGACCATCCCTGAGAGATGTTTGTCCAACCTGCTCTTAGAAATCTCCAATGATGGAGATTCCACAACCTCCCTGGGCAATTTATTCTAGTGCTTAACCACCCCAATAGTTAGGAAGTTTTTCCTAATGTCCAAACTAAACCTCCCTTGCTGCAATTTAAGCCCATTGCTTCTTGTCCAATCCTCTGAGGTTAAGGAGAACAATTCATCTCCCTCCTCTTTGTAACAACATTTTATGTACACCTCTACCCCAATATAACGTTGTCCTCAGGAGTCAAAAAATCTTACTGCGTTATAGGTGAAACCACGTTATATCGAACTTGCTTTGATCCTCCAGATTATGCAGCCCTCTCCCCCCTCCGCCCCCCCCCCCCCCGGAGTGCTGCTTTACTGCGTTATATCCGAATTCATGTTATATCGGGTCGCGTTGTATCGGGGTAGAGGTGTACTTGAAAACTGTTACCATGTCCCCTCTCATCTTCTCTTCTCCAGACTAAACAAACCCAATTTTTTCAATCTTCCCTCATAGCTCATGTTTTCTAGACCTTTAACTGTTTTTGTTGATCTTCTATGGACTTTCTCCAATTTGTCCACATCTTTCCCGAAATGTGATGCCCAGAACTGGACACAATACTCCAGTTGAGGCCATATCAGCACGGAGTAGAATTGCTTCTTGTGTCTTGCTTACAACACTCCAGCTAATACATCTCAGAATTACGTTTGCTTTTTTTTGCAACCCTGTTACATTGTTGACTCATATTTAGCTTGTGGTCCACTATAACCCCCAGATCCCTTTCCGCAGTACTCCTTCCTACGCAGTCATTTCCTATTTTGTATGTGTACCACTGATTGTTCCTCCCTAAGTGGAGCACTTTGCATTTGTCCTTATTGAATTTCATCCTATTTAGTTCAGACCATTTCTCCAGTTTGTCCAGATCATTTTGAATTTTAATTCTATCCTCCGAAGCACTTGCAACCCCTTCCAGCTCGTATCGTCCACAAACTTTATAAGTGTACTCTCTATGCTATTATCTAAATCATTGATGAAAATATTGAACAGAACCGGACCCAGAACTGACTCCTGCAGGACTCTACTTGATATTCCCGTCCAACATTCCTAACACTCATGCTTCAGGATTTAGCTGGCCATTGGCAGGGGCCAGGAAGGGATTTTAACCTCCGCACCCCGTGTAGTCTGAGAGGAGTTTTGGTGGCTTTTTTTTTTTTTTTTAAATCTGCTTTATATGAAGCACCAGGCGATGCCCATGGCTGGAGATTGGACATTGGGAGGTGGGCCAGGTCTCTGAGGTGGAGTTTTGGATGAGATATGTATGAGAGAGACTGACTGACTATGTATGCGTGCTAGTCCCTACTACTGTAACCACTAGACCCCACTCCCCGATGAATCCAGCCAACAACACCGTCCCAGTGATCAAGTTCATCCTGCTGGGTTTCCCCTCCCTGAGCCAGCTGAGCTGAAATCTCCTGTGTGCCCTTCTCTCCTGCACCTATGTTGGGACGCTGGCAGGCAACCTGTGCCTCGTGTGGGCTGTGCTGCGGGACCCACGCCTCCAATGCCTGCCCATGTACATCCTGCTGGGGAACTTCTCCTGGATGGAGATCTGCTATGTCATGAACACGGTGCCACGGATGCTCTCTGACCTAGTAAACCCCGGTGTCCTCATCTCCTTCCAGGCCTGCTTTTTTCAGTTCATCTTTTCCATGGGGACCACCGAGTGCCTGTTCCTCTCTGCCATGGCCTTGGATAGGTACCTGGCCATTTGCCACCCCCTGTGCTATCCCGTCCTCACGTCCACACACAGGTGCTGGGTGATGGCCTCCTCCTGCTGGCTCATTGGCTTCCTGTGGTTCATATGCCCGTCACCCTCATCTCCCAGCTCTTCTTCTGCGGCTCCACCCTGGATCATTTTGTCTGTGACCTGGCCCCATTGCTGGCTGTCTCCTGCACCCCAGCTCCCCGGACTGAACAGGCGTGCTTTGCCCTGACCACCTTTGTCATCCTTGGCACTGCCGTCTTCACCCTGACTGCCTACGGGCTTATCATCAGTGCTGTGCTGCAGCTGCCCACAGGGGCCGGGCGGCACAAGGCTTTCTCCACCTGCTCCTCGCACCTGACCATTGTGGGTCTGTTCTGGGGCTTTGGCCTTGTCAACTACATCAGCTTGGCGGCCTCAGGGGGCAGTCGGAAAATGGCAGCCCTCTTCTACGCGGTGGGGACACCCCCTGCTCAACCCGCTAATCTACAGCCTGAGGAACAAGGAGATGAAGGAGGCTCTGAGGAGGACCCTGCTGGGGAAGCGGTAGGAGGTTCTGCTCTGTCCCCAGCATGCAGGGACTGGCCGGTCATGGGGGTGGGCAATGGGATATGGGTCCCTTCTCCTCCAGGGGTGCTGGCTCCAACCCTCCAAACACAGCATTTTGCATGACCTTTAGGGGTCACTCGTAGTATAAAAAAATGCCTGTCTGATGCTACAGCCAGAACACAAGCGTGTGTCCCCCTTGCTGGAGGAAATGAGCCCTGCTCAGTGTGTGTTTGCAGGGGGTAGGAGAGCAAACTCTGTGTATGTGCGGGGAGGCTGGCTCGCATCTCTGCCTGTTTTGTGCAGCTTTATGTCAAGGCGGTTATCTGGATCAATGTGTTCTCACACTTAGAGCCAGATGGAAAAGTTCTGCCCATCTTTTCACTGCTGTTCGTCCAGAGAAGCCCCAGTGATGTCCAGAGACTGACAGCTGGAACCCAACTCATGGCAACGCTATCTTGTATGTTATGGATTGCACTCCCCTCCCACAGCCAGGGATAGAACCCAGGAGTCCACGCCTCCCTAATCTAACCGACTCAACCCCACTAGCCTCTCACAGCCAAGGATAGAACCCAGGAGTCCAAACCCCCAAATCTAACCCACTCAACCCCTCTCGCCTCCCACAGCCAGGGGTAGAACCCAGGCATCTTAGCACCCCGATCTAACCTAGGAGTTTTCAACTAGGGGTATGTGTACCCCTGGTCTTCTGGGGGTACATCAACTCATCTAAATATTTGCCTAGTTTTACAACAAGCTACATAAATGGTTTGAGTTTGGGTTTTTGTATGGGAGGGGTTGTTGTCTCTTTCTCAAAGCGTCAGGGATGGCCAGTGCTGGCGATGGGACATCGGGTCGGGTGGACCAGGGCTCTGAGGTGGCACCCAGCATTCTCTGATTGGGTGCTCGGCTGGCTGGTTCTTGCTCACATACTCTGGGTCTAACTGATTGCTCTGTGTAGAATGGGGAAGGAATTTCCCCCCAGATCAGATTGGCAGTGACCTTAGGGGTTTTGCTCCTTCTTCTGCAGCGTGGGATGTAGCTCATTCATGAGGGTTATCTGGGTGTATCTCACTTAACCCTTTCCCTGCTATTGCTGGGGCTCTGGTGCCCCTCAGTCCCTGCTATTCTCTGCGTGTGTCACATAACAATTTAGCTTCCTGAGGGCTCTCCTAATTTGGTCTAATTTCAGCTGCTGGGTGGTGTTGGTGGCCTGTGATCTACAAACGGTCAGACAAGGTGATCTGGTGGTCCCTTGTAGCCTTAAACTATAACCCAGGAGTCCAGACTTCCAGACCCTGCTCTAACCCACTGGATCCCACTTCCCCATTCCTCTCCAAGAACAATGGATAGATCCCAGGAGTGCTGACTACCCATCCCTCCTTGCTGTAAGCCACTGGACCCCACTCCAGGGTCCGCGAAAGACAGACTGAAAACAGACTGACCAGAATCCAGCTATATGTACAGACGACAGATTTCCAAGGGGCTCCATGCTGCCATTCGAAATTTCCAAAGGGGTCTGCATCGCCATTCGAAACTTTTTAGGAGCCCACCAATGAAAAAAGGTTGAGAATCCTTGCTCTAGAGTATGCAGGAGCGTTCCCTCCTCCTCCAGGGCTTAGACTGAGCAAGGAGTCAGGACTGAGGGGACTGGTGCAGGCCCACTGACAGCAATTTAGGGACCCACCAGGTTAGGCAGCAACTGAGGGGGATTTGGAGGATATAAGGGTATGCCTGCACAGCAACTAGATAGCTAGGACCCTCCAACTTCGCAGGGTCCTAGAGCCCTGACATCTACACAGCAGTGAAACAGCCCCACAGCCTGAGTCCCAGGAGCCTGAGTCGACTGACATGGGCCAGCCACTGGTGTCTACTCACTGTATAAACTCTCTGTGGATCTGCCCGAGTCACCTCTTCTATCTGAGTAGTTTTCCCCCTGCACTATGGGGCTGCCTTAGTTCCGGGGGCCTGAGCAGCTGCTCAGAGTCAGAGCTGACCAGGGCTGCATCTCCATTTACCTTCCCGAGAGAAATAATCGATACATCGTGAACATCAAACAGAGACAGACAGAGAGGTGGTTGTGTACGGGGATGGATGGACTGACACGACTCACCGACCATGAACCTCATCGACAACAGATTTTATTCATTACAAAAGAAAAAAAACAAACCTTTAAACATATAAAATTATAAAACAAAATGAACCTTCCAAAATAAATATACCACCACTCCGTACACCTAGANCCCCAGGCCAGACCCGCTCTGTACACACAGAGAGAGCAGGGCCCCAGACCATACCCGCTCTGTACACATGGAGAGCAGGGCCTCGGGCCAGACCCACTGTGAAAGAGCTCTAAAGAAGTCCAACCCCCAAACCCACAGGGACTAGGCACCTACAACACCCCTTAATCACCTTTGAATGTCCCCACATCATAAGCCACACAAACCGAGGGGGGTTGGGGCCAGTGATTCCAGTCCATGGGAAGGAGACAGGAAGGGGGAGTGTGGAAAAGGAGAGGAGAAAGAGCAGGGCACAGATGCAGAGGGAGGAGGCATTGGTGGGCTTGGTAGGGATCTCCTAGTCTCAGGCCTAGTCTTCACTTACCGGCTGGTCCGGAGGCACGCCATCGATGTTCTGGGATCGATCCCGGAAGTGCTCACAATCGACGCCGGTACTCCAGCTCGCCGAGAGGAGTACGCGGCGTCGACGGGGGGAGACTTCCGGCCGCGTCTGGACCGCGGTAAGTCCGGAGTAAGGTACTTCGAATTCAGCTACGTTATTAACATAGCTGAATTTGCGTACCTTAGTCCGAAGTCCGGACTAAGTGTAGACCAGCCCTCAGTGCAATTTCTTCACACCTGGGATCAGCCCATTGGAGTGGTTTATTGGGGTATCGGGGCAGAGCCTGGGTAGAGGTCATTGCCATGGGAAAGAGGATCATGTTGAGTGGAGAGAGAATGGGAAAAGAGGGACCTCTGTCCCTCTTTGTAGGGGCAGGGATCACCCCATTCTCAGACCCCATCCTTTGCCTCAATACCCAGTTGTAAATCCGCTGCCGGCCCCTCAAGCCTCTCCAAACCATTATACTCATGGGATCCACCAGGGGGCAGCAGACAGAAGGACAAGTCCAACCCCTCCAGCAGCAGCATCCGAGGGCAAGGAGCTATCTTTGCACATTCCCTCCCCATGGCATCATTCGCTCTGCGCTCGGTATGCCACAGTAGCTGCCGCCTGGGTGCCAGGTCCCTGCGTCTTGCCGTTCACCACCAGCAGGAGTGGGGTCTCCACACGGATCCCAGGGAAGGAGAAGCTCTGGGAGTACCGTGGAGACAGAGAAGTCAGTCAGAAGGAGGTTAGCTATGAATGCTACTACTGACTGTTTGCACATCATGGGTTGAAATTTCCCCACCCATCTATGAGGCAGGGCAAATTCCACTGTTAACGCCTACTGATGGTGATTTTCATTTCATGTGCTGAGGTTTTTAAACCTGCCTAAGGGATTTGGGTGCCCAAATTTAACAGATGTCAGGAGCCCAAATCCCCTAGGCAGCTGTAAAAACCTGAAGAGCCAGTGTGTTGTTCTCCCGCCTTCCTGCAGAAGACTGAGATGTGCTCTAGTGAGGGAGGTGCCCAGTATCCCAGCAACAGTGTCAAAATTAACTCTTTCCCTGTTGGGCAGCTAATGGGCTTCTGCTTCCCTGGACGTCGGGGTGAATATTGGGGTAGAGAATTGCAACCCCCCTCCCCCAATTTAAAGGCACTTCCACCTCTACCCCATAACAAGGGGGCTGGGAAAGACACATTGTCCCCAGCTGCTGTGGGAAAGGCCCCATCACTCTGGCATCTGTGGCCCTGTAACTGAGGTCTAACACCTCATATAGGAAGTGATGCAAGTAGCAGACAGGAAGTGTCGAGTTCATTCATGCCTCCCGCCACCACACCACTGGGGGTGGGAAGAAACAAAAGGTGGAGGGAGGGGCATGAGGAAAGGGTGGGGATTAACCCTTAAACTGACGAAGGGCTACAGTCCTGTATCAACCTGTTTCTGGTGACGTCCCATATCCCTCCTTCTGCAGGGCCAGGCCTAGGAATCACTCCAGCACTAAGCCTGGGGCAAGGAGGACTGGGCCACACTCACCTTGCCTTGGTGCTGGACGTGGTGATGCCGGAGGTGCGGCTCAGGGATGGCCACTGAGTCGCCGATGAGCACACCCCAGCTCTGGACCATGTTATAGACAGTGACAGCAAAACAGGGGCCCTTGGAGTCAGCCAGGCCGAACGTGCTGCCAGAAAACCAGGTGAGAATATGAGTAAGGTGATGGGACAGGAGGTGAGGGGACGGATGGATGGTACTGAGGATGCATAGATGGATGGATGGAAGGCCACATGGATGGCTATGAGAATGGTTGGATGTGTGTACAGAATTGAGGAAACATGGGTGGATAGATGGAGCTCAGGACTGACAGATGGACAGAAGAATGGACAGAGCTCAGGACAGACAGATGGACAGCAGGATGGATGGAGGACAGAGCTCAGGACAGATAGATGGACAGCAGGATGGATGGAGGACAGAGCTCAGGACAGATAGATGGACAGCAGGAGGATAGGGAACATCAACAGAAAGCACTAAAGATGGATGGATGGTCAGGTGGTACTCACAAGGGCACCTTCTCGTCCGTGGTGAGGCTGAAGACCACCCTGCCGAGCACTACGGCCCCAGTGTTGACACCCGGCTGCAGGGCGCTCAAGAGCCGATGCTCCAGTGCCACCTTCTGGCCTGAGGACCCCTGGTACTGCCCATCCCCACAGGGGCCCAGCTGGGATGGGCGCAGGCTTCCCAGCATGCTCTGCAGCTTCTTAACCTTCACTTTGCCCTGCAGGGGGAGGAAGGAGGGCAGGGTCACTGACTGAGACATGTCTCCCTGTAAGCCAGGCAGGGAGCAGGTGAGATGCTCTACCTTGTTCTCCAGGAGGCTGGTGAGTCGCTCCAGGAAATCCAGAAGCTGCTGCTGGCGCAGCCGGGGTTCAGGCCAGGCTGGGTCAAGGGCTGCTGCACGGGAAAACCCCTCCAGGGCCTCTGTGTAATTCTCCTCGTATTTATGCAGCTGACCCAAGAGAAACACAGCATAGCGCTATGGTTACAGCAGTAAGGCTTGGCACCAGGACTCCTGGGTTCTACTGCAGGCCTGAGGGGGTCTAGTGGGTTAGAGTGAGAGGGCTGGGAGCCAGGACTCCTGGTTTCCATTCCTGGCTCAAGGTGTGAGGGAGGTAGGGGGAAGCCCACTGGGTTAGAGCAGTGTGTGCAGGGAATTGGTATTCCTGGGTTCAATTCCTGGCTCTGGGAGGGGAGAGAGGTCTAGTGGTTAGACCAGAAAGTATAGGGCTCATTCCATCCAGCAGGGGGCAGCAGACACAGGGACACAGAGCCCCCTAAAACCACACTGGGGCACTGATGTTGGCACTGCCTGCCAGGAGAAAGTGCCCCTCCTGAGCCCCCAACACCTTTCAGTCACACCTTCCACTCCCCTCCCTCCCACCTTCTCACCGTAGCTCTGTTGAGGTGCAGGTCTGGGTTACAGGATGCTGTAGGATCCACCTTTTCCTAGTTTGGAAAGGAAATCAACATCTGAGCACCCCCATTGAGCCTTCTGCCCTGCTCCCTGCAGCACAAGGCTCCCGTGCAACCAGTAGAAGACAGGGCAGTACCTACCGCCTGGCCATAGGCACTTAGGGCCTGCTGGGAGATACTGGGGTTCTGGCCTGTGTTGAAGAACAGCGAGAGGTAGGCATTTCCCAGGATATCTGCGGCAGAGAGACACAGAGGTTAGCAAGGAGACCACATGGACAGAGGACGTCAAAGAAGATGAACAGCTGGCTGGTTGGAGGCATATAGTGAGAATAGAGGATTGATGGATGACTACAGCTGGGGATGGGTAGCAGGATGGCTATAGCTGAGGATGGATGGGTGGAGGGATATAGCTGAGGGGAATGGATGGCTACAGCTGAGGATGGAGGGATGGCGGGACATTGAGGATGGAGGGTTGAATGGATGAAGGGATGGATATAGCTGAGGATGGAGGGATGGTGGGACATAACTGAGAATGGAGGGTTGAATGTAGGGATATCGCTGGGTGTATATTATCCTCCCCACAAGTCAGGTGAAGGGCAGGAAGTTGCAGAGCATACTGAGAAGCCTGAGCCCCTCCCAGCTGGTGCCATGTTGGGTCCCAGTGTCCCTTGAAGCAGGGAGTGGGCAGGAGCGGTGCCTGGGGGAGGGAAAGGGGCTGTCACTCACACCACGAGCGGCCATCTCGCATGTCCATCTGGACAGCCAGCTTGGCCTGCCGGACACTGTCCATGACATTCTGGGCATGCTGCTCTGTGCTCTCGGCTCGCAGCTGCCGCAGCACCATGGACAGATTCTGCAGCGAGACCTTGTTCTTCCGCTACGGGGGGAGATAAGGAACCATGGTCAGCACTCAGCCCAGCTTCCCGCCTCCCCACCCAGGACTCCTCTGCCCTCAGATCAGCCAGCTGTGTCTCCCCTTCCCTTCCCTCCCCTCCCCTGAATCAGCCCCTCGGCCCAGCCAGCCCTGTCTCCACTTCCCAGGATCAGGGCCTCAGCCCAGCTCCCCTCCTCCCCCCACTCCCCCCCCGATCGGCCCCTTGGCCCCAGCTACCCAGCCCCTCAACGGGCAGCCAGGTCTCTCCCCTCTCTACCCCCAGGATTGGCCACACCAGCCCACCGGGATGCCTGGGGGTGGGACTCACGTGCCCCAGGGCCCCAGAGAAGCAGGTGTGGGCTGCTGTGATGTCGCCCTTTTTCCAGTAGGTCTCGCCCAGCTGGTTCCAGGCCTCCACCAGCTCCGGGTCCAGCTTCACAGCCTTGGCCAGCAGTTCCTCAGCCTTGGGGTTGTAGTCGGGTGTAACGTTCAGAGCCTTCCCCTTCAGCATCAGCGCCCAAGCCCGGCCCTGGGAACAGCCTGGAGAGACAGAGCCGCAAAGGGACGGCATAGCCTGTGGCACAAATCTCCTCCAGTCCCAGGGCAGCGGGCTGGCTGGCTCAGGAGGTGAGAAATGGGACAATGGTCCCTTTCCCCTCTAGGGTCGCCAGCTCCAATCCAGCCCCAGGGTTTGGGACTGGGTGGCTTGGGGGGTGAGGAATGGGGCATGGGGCCTTTCTCTTCTAGGGAGTGGCAGCTCCAATCCAGTCCCAAGGAATCCTAGGTCTGGCTAGCTCATGGGGAATGGGATGCCAGGTTTTCCCCTCTAGGGCAGGGGGTGCATTTCCCTCTTATACCCGGTTACCATCTATCTCGCCCATCTGCTGTAGCGTTTTCTCCATTTCCTCCAGAATGTCCTGCTGCTTTCTCCCAGCATCCTCCACACCATGGCTTTCAAAGTAATGATCCCGGAAATAGTACAGGCCATCGACCAATTCCTGTGAGGATGAGGGACAGGTGAGTGAAAGGAGCAGGGATGGGAACGATCACATCGGTAAACTATACCCTAGCAGCAGCAGCAGCTACCTAAGGGTGCATGTAGCCTAGCAGTTAAGGCACTGGACTAACACTCAAGAAACCTGGGTTCAAAGCCCAGCTTTACCAGAGACTATACCAGTAATCTCGGGTAAGTCATTAGGCTAGGAATTTTAAAGGAATGAGGCCCCCAAATGACAGTGAAAGCCAATTGGGTTCCTGTCTCATTTGCAAATCCATGTAACTGAATCTCTTTGTGCCTCGGTTGGGATTTTCAAAGCTGGCTAAGGAATTTGGAAATCAGTTCCCATTATTATATGTATTACCATAGTGCCTAGGAGCCCCAGTCATGGCCCAGGGCCCCTCTGCGCTAGATGTTGTACAAACACAGAACAAAACAACATCCCAGCTCCAGAGAGTTAATTAATGGGAACTGGGCTTCCCAATCCAATACGCAGTTCTGATCTCATCAATTTTAGATGACAAGTTCTTCAGGGAAGCACTGTCTCACTGTGGGTCTGTGCAACATCCGGCACAAGGGGCCCTCACTTCAATCAGGGTCTGGGCAGCACTTGGCACAACAGCACCCCGATCTTATTAGGGGTCTGTGCGGTACCCAGCGAGGCCATGATCACACTTAGGTGTCATTCTAGGTGCCCAGAGGATCAATCTGTAGATATGAGCCCTACCAACTGACGTACAGGCCTCGCACACTGCAGCCTCTCATGGCTTTCACCACTGTTATTATTAATAATATGTCTTATGCTAGTGCTTGTCCAACGTCAGGGCGCACATCGTGCCTGGCGCTGCACAGACCTCAACCGAGATCAGGGCCCCCATTGTGCCCGACACTGCAGAGATCCCGACCAAAATCAGGGCCCCATTGTGCCAGGCACTGCACAGACTGCGAAAGAGACCCCTATTGTGCTGGGCACTGCACAGACACAGTGGGAGACTGATCCTGCTCTGAAAAGCTCCCCTGTCTAAACAGGCAAAGGAATGACCATTATCCCCATTTTATAGACAGGGAAAGTGAGGCACAGAGGGAGAAGTGACTTCCCCAAGCTCAATGGTGAAAGTAGAAATGGGACCCAAGTCTAGTGCTCCAGACAACCTCTTACTGCCCAAAATCTCAGTGACCCCAACACAGTCAGACCCCTCCCTCTGCTAATGATTTTAATGACAAACCCAGTTCGCAGTTAATAAAGGCAGTGTACAAATGTTACATCCCAGGGCATCTTACAGGCTGTTTCCCATTACAGGCCTGTTATTTGCACCCATCTTGGTCTGGGGGCTTTAAATAGCAAAATGAAAATGGCTAAACCCACCCAGATGCTCAGAGAGAGGGTGCAGGGAAAAACATATGGCAAAAGGGAGAGGTTAATTCAGACACAGGGATTGCAAAGGCAGATGGCAGTGTAAGGGAGATACAGGGCAAGGCCCATGTAACACAAGGGTTTGTGTGTGTGTGCATCTCTCTGTGTGTTTGTGCACGGATCAGTGTGTGTATTGGTGTGGATGCAGAGTGATCAGTGCGGGTGTGTGTCATTGTGTGGGTGCACCGTGTGTGTGCAGGGATCAGTGTGCACTGGTGTGTGTGTGTGCATCGCTGTGTGCAGGCACTGATGTGAATCTGTGCTTTTCTCGTGTGTGTGTGTGTGTGTGTATGGATTGGTGTGCGTATGTGCGCACTGCTTTGTGTGCGTCGGAATGTGTGTGCATTTCTGTGTGCGCGCGTATCAGGGGGTGGGGATCGGTGTGTGTATGTGTATCGGTGTGTCTGTGCATTGCTCTGTGTGTGTGTGTGCGGGGGGTGTGTATCGGTGTGTCTGTGCATTGCTCTGTGTGTGTGTGTGTACGGGGGTGTGTGGATCGGTGTGTCTGTGCATTGCTCTGTGTGTGTATCGGGGGGATCGGTGTGTGTCTCACAGCCCGCAGGAGTTCGCCCCCCTGGCCACGCAGCAGTCCCTCCGGTACCTGCAGGGTTTGCATGGCCTGGTGGTTTCCTTCTCCTCCCTCCTCAGCCATGATCGCCGAGCTCCGCCTCTTCCTCCGCCTCGGCCTGAGCGCGCGCTCCTGGCTGGGCTGCGGACAGAGCAGGGACATCTACGGGGCTGGCGGGGAAATGCTGCACAGCAGCGCTCGCTCTGCCCCTCCCCGCCCCTCCCCCAACACACACGCAGCCCCTCCCTTGCAACACCCCCCTTCCACACACACACACTCTCACAGCCTCTACACTGCCCTCCCTTGCAACAGCCCCCCTCCACACACACACACACACAGGCTCACAGTCCCTACACTGCCCTCCCTTGCAACACCCCCCTCCACACACACACACTCTCTCACAGCCTCTACACTGCTCTCCCTTGCAACACCCCCCTCGCCAAACACACACACGCTCTCACAGCCTCTACACTGCTCTCCCTTGCAACATTCCCACTCCACACACACACACTCTCACAGTCCCTACACTGCCCTCCCTTGCAACACCCCCCCTCCACACACACACACTCACAGCCCCTACATTGCCCTCCCTTGCAACACCCCCCTCCACACACACACACACGCTCACAGCCCCTACACTGCCCTCCTTTGCAACACCCCCCTCCACACACACACACGCTCACAGCCCCTACACTGCCCTCCTTTGCAACACCCCCCTCCACACACACACACACAAACATGCTCATAGCCCCTACATTGCTCTGCACACACACAGCCCCTACATCAGTGCGTCTCAAACTTTTTTACTGGCAACCCCTTTCACATAGCAAGCCTCTGAGTGCGGACCCCCCCCCACCGTAATAAATTAAATACACTTTTTAATATATTTAACACCATTATAAATGCTGAAGGCAAGCGGGGTTTGGGGTGGAGGTTGACAGCTTGTGACCCCCCAGGTAATAACCTCGTGACAACCTGAGGGGTCCCAACCCCCAGTCAGGGACGGCTTTAGGCCAATTCGTTGGAATCGGGCCCCTTGGGTAAGAGGGCCCCACGCCTTAGGCTCACCTGGCGGCGGTCTGCTTGGGTGGCATTTCGGTGGCGGGGGAGGAGGGTGTTCACTCCGGGGTCTTCGGTGGCATTTCGGCAGTGGAGGGGTCCTTCAGTGCTGCGGAAGACATGGAGTGGACCTCCCGCCGCCGAAGTGCCACCGAAAACCGGGACCGCCGCCAGGTATTCCAATCGGGCCCCGTAGGTCCTAAAGCTGGCCCTACCCCCAGTTTGAGAACCCCTGCCCTACCTTGATCTGCACACACACAGCTCCTGCACTGCACACACACCCCCACGACCCTTACATTGCTCTGCATACACAGTTCCTGCACTGCACTCCCCCCACAACCCCTACATTGCTCTGCACACACACAAACACAGCCCTGATTGCTCCCTCCCCAACAGCTCCTGTATTGCAACATCCTACACAGACCCTGCATTCCTTCCCCCCATACACACACAATCCCTACATTCCTACACACACACACACACAGAGTCCCTGTATTGCATCACACACACACACTGCTGGCATTGGTCCCCACACCTCCCCCCATTTACCAGCCCTCTACAGCCTAGCCTGGGGTCTCCACACTGCCCACCTCGCCCACTCCTGGGATCCCTTTTTAATTCCATGCCCTGCTAGGGTTGCCAGTATCTATGTTTCTCCAGGATCGTCCCTTCGTAGCTGTCCTGGAAAGTCGGTCTTTGAGCCTGGTACACGCTACCAGCTGTCCAGTGTGATGGGCTCAGGACCATCGCAGCTGTCCCATGTTTTTGCATCTCAGAGGTGACAGCCCTACAGACCTCCCAATAGTCTTGGGTTTTGTGGGACTGTCCTGCTTTGATGCTTTGACACCAACCGCCATGTCCCAGTTGAAGCAGCTCCTGTCCCATGGGGCTGGCTGGGCTCTGTTCCCTGCTCCAGGCGTTGTGCCCAGACTCCTGATGCATGGGGTTGAAGCTGTGACGGGTTCCCCCTGGGGTGCCACCTGGAACTGGGGTTCCACTCACACTGTGCTGCTGTGACAAGCTGTAGACCACTCCCAGACTTACACTCACCAGCATATGCACAGGCAGGGACACACCCAGCTGCAGTTACATGCAGGCTGACCAAACACTGCATGAACCAACAGCAATAGAGAAGCTACAGCCAAGATACCCACAGCTTCCCAGCCTAGGCCCCCAGAGCTGTACTGCCCTGCCCTGGTTGAAACTCCAACCAGTATAAATGTATTACCTGGAGAGGATGTGGAGAGGAATATGCAACAAACATGTGTTAACCACGTTGAGATTTTTCCCCAGACACTTCACTTAAAGGCACACTGGTTTAGATTAAAATATAAAACAAGTTTATTAACTACAAAAAGATAGATTTTAAGTGATTATAAGGGATAGCAAACAGATCAAAGCAGATTACCTAGTAAATAAACAAAAATGCAAACTGAGCCTAAGATACTAGAAAGCCTGTATATGAATTAGCTATTTCTCACCTTGACTCATGATACAAGCAGACTTGCAGGTTGTCAAGGCACAAGCTGCACTTGCTTTGCAGCTTGGGCTCCCCACCCCCATTCCAAGTCCTTTTCTTCCGAGTTTCTCTCAGGTGCTGAGTTGTGGGGGTGTGAAGAACAATAGATGATATCACTCCCTGCCTTATATAGCTTTTCCATACAGTGGGAACCATTTGTTTCAAACTTGGGTCTCAGACCAGTTTATGGAAAACAGGTACCCAAAATGGAGGTGAGAGTCATGTGCCCTGGTCACATACCCTTGCAGAGTCATAGCAGCCATTACTTACAGGCTGTCTGGAGCATTCTCAGGAAGGCTCACCAGGTGGGAAATAAGCTTCTCCTCAGGCCTGTTGTTTTTCCTAATGGCCCATTACCCTGAATAGGCCCTTCCCAACCAGCTATCTAGACTGGAAGCATCTTCCCGAGTGGGTGTTACCCAGGTGTAACTACATTTGAAATACAGATACATAGTTAATATTCATAACTTTACACACAAAAATGATACATGCATACAAAGAGGATAATCATATTCAGCAAATCATAACATTTCCAATGACACCACACATGATTCATCTTGTACAAATTGCATCATAATTATGTCATAATCATCATAATCGTCCCCCCATGATGAATATGGGGTGTAGTGTCACAGAAGCAATGCTCGTATTTAGCCTGGCCCCATTGAGGGGGGAGTGGGGACACAGCCAGGCCAAACACTAACGTCGTTGTGACTCAATACACCAGGAGCCATAGCACAACACCTGGAGCGGGGAGCCTAGTCCAGCCAGCCCCGCAGGACAGGAGTTGCCACTGTAGGGTGACTATGGAACAGGCTTGTTCTGCAACTCCCCCCTGCCACCCTCTGACTCTGTGGGCAGCACCTCACCCCCCAGGGGCCTCCCACCCCCAGGCAGCACCTAGCTCCCTACATCCCCAGGCCTTCTTTCCCCTGGAGGCAGCACCCATTCAACTTTAGCCATTGGAAATATTGGCAGGTATGACTCTACCCCAGCCTGCGCTGCCCACCTAGGGTCGCCAACTTTCCAATTTCTGAAAACAGGACACCCCTGCTCCGCCCCCTCCCCTTGAAGCTCTGCCCCCTTCCCAAGGCTCCCTCGCCCCACTAACTCCTCTCCCCTCCAATCTAAACCCCAAAGCAGGAATTATTGCAGAAAATGGCATGTTTCCTACCCCCTTTTTCAATCTTAACCATTATCACATGTTCTGAGGAAAAGGAGGGGGGGTGAAGATTTGCTGCAATACGTATATTCGTATTTGTCAGGGTACTCTGGGAAGTGTCAAGGAGTTGCTCACTACTACTGCAATAGGTACCATTACCTATATCCCTAACACTGCACCGAACCAGAGATGCTATAGAAAAGAAGAGGGAAAAGACTGCTGCCATAATAATCATTCAACAGAGAACAGTTGGGATACTACACAAGATACTGTGCATCATGAAATATAAAAACAGAAAATGCATTTCAGCAACAGAAACCTGCTATGATTCTCCCTCTCTCCTCTGTACAATGAAAGGAAAACATGGACTTTTGCTGGCTGCATTTTCATTTTGGCTGAAAATTTCATTCTTCCTCTCTCCTCTGTCCAGAGAGACCCTAGCCTTACCCTCACCAAAATCACATTTAGATCAGGTGAAACATTCCTCTTTACAGAGATCTCTGTGCTGTACAGAGAAAAAGTTCCACGGCTCACCTAGGCAAGTCCTGTAATAACCCCAACAAGGCAGCGGGTATTTAGGACCCTTTTTAAGACACATAATTGAGGGGTAAATGTAGGGAGAAGGAAAGATACTGACTCTACTGAGCTAAACCTCCAGGGCCGCCCCCCCCACAAAAAAAGGTTCCCAAAAAAGTTAAAGACCTTTAAATAAGCTCTAATACTGAATCAGTGACACCCCCCCCCCAACACAAACACACACATAGACACACCAGAGGCGAGAATGCAGCACACAGTAATTCCAGGGTGTTGGGATCTCGGGACGGGGGCAGATTGTGATCTTTGTGTTTCTCCTGGGAGGGGAGCCAGTTCTGGGTCCTGCGTGGAGGGGGCAGGATGTACACCCGAGAAGGGGAGTGAGGCTCAGAGCCAGCAGCTGAAGGGGCTGGCTGGGGACATGGCGGCTCCAGGCTGTGTGTGTGTGTGGGGGGGGGGGGGGGTTAGCAGCGAAGTGAAATGCTACTTGCAGCCCTCTCTCCCCACCAGGGGGCCAGTGGAGTCTCTCCACCTTGGGGAGCAGGGATCCTCCCGCTGGGGCTGAGCGGGAACCCCCTTCCCCGCAGGTCTGCCCCAGGCTCCAGGCAGGGGCTTGCAGGTGCGCGGAGTGGGGGTACGGTGGGGCAGGAGCAGCAGTGGGGGCGGGGGGAGTGGTGGAGCCCAGACTGCTCTGGGCGCGCTCTCGCTGTCCATCACTGCCGCTGTTGCTGCTGTCGCCACTAATGCTACTGCCACTGGAGGAGGCAGCCTGGCCACGAGGGAGACTC
The DNA here is from genome assembly GCF_013100865.1 of Trachemys scripta elegans. Classification (NCBI taxonomy): domain Eukaryota; kingdom Metazoa; phylum Chordata; order Testudines; family Emydidae; genus Trachemys; species Trachemys scripta. The sequence goes on from NC_048309.1 coordinate 39,669,575, forward strand.
TGTCACGGGCACGCGCTGGGGGAAGCAATGTGGGGGGAGGGGGCATGGCTGCTTGCTGCTCCCCACTGCCGCCTGGCTCTGTGCCACGATCCCCTCGCAGCGCCTCCCTGCCCGCCAGCCCGGTTGGCCCCAACTGTTCCGGTGCCCATGCAGGTGGTAACCAGACTTTTGGGTTCTGATCTGTGTTTCTGACTGGACACTGTCAGACTGGATTTTCTGCTCGAACACTGGACACCTGGCAACCCTACCCCCTCCCCAGGTTATGCACACCCTGTCATTCACCTCCCCTGATTTACATCCACTCCCCTGCAAACTGGCCTGTGCTCCCCAAGCCACCCACCTCCCTCCCTTCTGTGATCCTTCTCTGATCTCACACACCCACACCCAACCCGCCCTTCCTGTGCTGCCCGCCTCACCTGCTGCGGAGATCCTTGATTCCACATGAACTAGAAACCAAGATGCAAAAGATTGATTTTTTTTCTTTCTTTTTTTGCTAATCTTATTTCTAAGAGGGTGAACAACCTATTTACAAAGGTCACTTGTTACAGTGCACAAATCCATTGGCTGCGAGATGTCAAAATCGACTCTACTTCTCCCATTGTGGGGCTGAAAGCTTATAGATCCTGGTGAAAGTGAGGGCTAAATAATGAGTGTGAAATTAACACGGCTGAACTTCAAGTGTGGGGGAAATAACTGCAAAGGTAGGATGGAATGGAATGTACCAAGGGGAACACACTAGATAACACTGAGAAACACACAGGAACACAAGCATAGATATAGAAGCAAAAGCACACCTACACAGAGCTATGCACGTACACACCCATAGAGCTATGCCCCCTCCGACATTCAAAGATAAATGCACCCGCAGCAAGAGGCACCTACCCACATGTATATCTGTGTGCACACACAAGAGCGAAAGACACACCAGTATTCATCCAGATTTAAATACACATATTGACTTACACACACGGATAACACACAACTATCTAGATTTATACAAACACACCCTTGCATTGCTTGACCCACATACATATACAGATGCAAACACACAACAGGGTACACACTTACATAGATTTGCATGCATACATAGAGACAAACACACACACATAAATACGTTCTTTCACGGGAGAGTGCATCAGACCAAAGGTCCATCTAGCCCAGGATCCTGTCTGCCAACAGTGGCCAATGCCAGGTGCTCCAAAGGGAATGGACAGAGCAGGTAATCACCCAGTGATGTTAGGTTGACAAGATCTTGGATGTGAATCCTTCTTGCCCATCCCACACTACCTATGACAGGGACTCTCTCTTCTGTTACACCCCACCCTGAAATCAGACATGGCAACCATCAGTGCTGGATATGTATTTTCTCCAAGATAAATTGTTTTCCTGCCAATGAAGATAACATCACTGGGTTTCAAAGTTCGATAGAAGTAAATGGCAGATGCTCATGTTCTGGGCAAGCTACTGCTTCTGGCTGGCTGCAGATTCAGCCGGACATTGCTCTAACACAACATACTGGTTACAAATTAGGAAGGATTTTCCTTCCTAAACTCTGATTTCATTCCCTTCCCACAGAGATACCCGCCTCCCCTTGTATTGAATAGAAGCATAGCTTGAATGGCTAAATTTTAAATCAGTCATATTACCCAGCTTGGACCTGCAGGGTCTGATCCAATGGTCTTCAAAGTCAATTGAGAGCCTAACACTGGCTCCAGAGGCCTCTCAGACAATGTTAAGATGCTGGTGGCCACGGAGAAGTACTTACAGAGTTGGAAAATGGAGAGTGAGGACACAAACATTCGTCAGCAGATGTTAGTTCACATCACGAGCTCCCCGTCACAGAAGCATTGAAAGTGACTGGCCGATCGGATTATTTCTGAGAAGTACTGACTGAGCTGCTCCTGGAGATGGGTTCTCTCCACTCGCTCCTTTGGAAGGTAATAAAAAATACACGAATAACATAAATACTCTTTTGAACTTCTATAGCAACTTCCGCCTGCGGGTTTACAATCAGCATGGAATGCAGCCGAATAGCGCCTCATGTGACATAGCAAAGTGTTATCCCTAAGTCACAGACGGGGCATCTAAGGCACAGAGACACTTTGTGACTTACCTACGGTCTCCTAGCAAATGTGAGGCAGACTCAGGAATAGAAGCTGCATCTCCTAACTCCTGCACATGCTTTGCCATAAAACCAGCCCTATCCCAGGGAGTTTTTTTAGTGGTCTTTGGTCAAAAGTTGAGCTCAGCTCTTTGGTCAGGCCAGAGAAATCCAGCCGATATAGCCTGTGGGCACAGAGTGATATTACAGTAAGGTGAAACGTTCTGTTGCATCAGGGGTGTGCCTGGTGCCACCTTCCAGCTTGTAGTTCCACCTAGAGGTACTCTACGGAGCTGAGCTTCTGAAAGACAAAAGCTGAAGCCTGAGATTTTCTCTGCAAACAGAATTTTGCATCCATCTGGAAATGCTGCCTTTGGGCTGCTTTAATATTTCATTTGATCACTACAGACCAGACTGTAGCCCACCCTTACACGGCTATGCAGGGATGTACTGGGAAGCAAGACCCTGGTCACACTCCCACTCCGCTCTGGTGCCTCTCCACATTGCAGGTGCAGGCACGGGAGAAGGAGAAGAGTTGCACACCTGGCATTTCACCTCCACCCCCAGCCCATGCAGGTGGATGGGAGGGGGGTGGAGAGGGGTAGGAAATGGGTGGAATCTTGCTTTGCTCTTCCTCCCCCCAATACAACATGCTTAATAATTTGCTCCATTTATCTTTCTGGGTACTGAACTTAAGATGGCCTCTGCAGTGTGTATAGGAGAGATTAGGGTTACACTTTTTTTCTGAGCAAAGCTTGTACTCCACCATGTCTTCAAGAGAAGTTTGCAGCTCCATCAAATGCACAAGCAGACATCTTGGGGTCCAATGTACAAGCATTTAACTCTTCGAAGACGTGGGTGGTCACAGATGCAGCCGATGTGTCTTCTATAACCGGAATATCTAGAAATGCATCTTCTAGCCTACCCCTGACATCAAGATAAGACACGCAATGACTTAATACTCGATGCCCATTTGCACTGGTGCATTCATCAGACATATATGCACATTTTTTGAATGTGGTGAGAGAGTTCTTCACTTTTTCAACTGCTGAGTCTTTCAATGTTGCACCGCATGATTCTAACCAGTCCATTGAGTTTCTTGCAGAAAGATAAGCTTTCATGGGCTAAACCCCACTTCATCGGATGCATGCAGTGGAAAATACAGTAGGAATATATATATACACAGAGGACATGAAAAAATGGGTGTTGCCATACTAACTATAATGAGAAGTTTCAGAGTAACAGCCGTGTTAGTCTGTATCCGCAAAAAGAAGAACAGGAGTACTTGTGGCACCTTAGAGACTAACAAATTTATTAGAGCATAAGCTTTCGTGGACTACAGCCCACTTCTTCGGATGCATATAGAATGGAACATATAATGAGGAGATATATATACACACATACAGAGAGCATAAACAGGTGGGAGTTGTCTTGCCAACTCTGAGAGGCCAGTTAATTAAGAGAAAAAAAAAAATTTTTGAAGTGATAATCAAGCTAGCCGAGTACAGACAGTGTGATAAGAAGTGTGAGAGTACTTACAAGGGGAGATAGAGTCAACGTTTGTAATGGCTCAGCCATTCCCAGTCCTTATTCAAACCGGAGTTGATTGTGTCTAGTTTGCATATCAATTCTAGCTCTGCAGTCTCTCTTTGGAGTCTGTTTTTGAAGTTTTTCTGTTGTAATATAGCCACCCGCAGGTCTGTCACTGAATGACCAGACAGGTTAAAGTGTTCTCCCACTGGTTTTTGAGTATTTTGATTCCTGATGTCAGATTTGTGTCCATTAATTCTTTTGCGTAGAGACTGTCCGGTTTGGCCAATGTACATGGCAGAGGGGCATTGCTGGCACATGATGGCATATATCACATTGGTAGATGTGCAGGTGAACGAGCCCCTGATGGTATGGCTGATGTGATTAGGTCCTATGATGATGTCACTTGAATAGATATGTGGACAGAGTTGGCATCGGGGTTTGTTACAAGGATAGGTTCCTGGGTTAGTGGTTTTGTTCAGTGATGTGTGGTTGCTGGTGAGTATTTGCTTTAGGTTGGGGGGTTGTCTGTAAGCGAGGACAGGTCTGTCTCCCAAGATCTGTGAGAGTAAAGGATCATCTTTCAGGATAGGTTGTAGATCTCTGATGATGCGCTGGAGAGGTTTTAGTTGGGGGCTGAAGGTGACAGCTAATGGTGTTCTGTTATTTTCTTTGTTGGGCCTGTCTTGTAGGAGGTGACTTCTGGGTACTCGTCTGGCTCTGTCAATCTGTTTTTTCACTTCAGCAGGTGGGTATTGTAGTTTTAAGAATGCTTGATAGAGATCTTGTAGGTGCTTGTCTCTATCCGAGGGATTGGAGCAAATGCGGTTATATCTTAGAGCTTGGCTGTAGACAATGGATCGTGTGGTGTGTCCTGGATGGAAGCTGGAGGCATGTAGGTAAGTGTAGCGGTCAGTAGGTTTCCGGTATAGGGTGGTATTGATGTGACCATCGCTTATTAGCACAGTAGTGTCCAGGAAATGGACCACTTGTGTGGATTGATCTAGGCTGAGGTTGATGGTGGGATGGAAATTATTGAAATCATGGTGAAATTCCTCAAGGGCTTCTTTTCCATGGGTCCAGATGATGAAGATGTCATCAATGTAGCGCAAGTAGAGTAGGGGCGTTAGGGGACGAGAGCTAAGGAAGCGTTGTTCTAAGTCAGCCATAAAAATGTTGGCATATTGTGGGGCCATGCGGGTACCCATAGCAGTGCCGCTGACTTGAAGGTATATATTGTCCCCAAATGTGAAATAGTTGTGGGTGAGGACAAAATCACAAAGTTCAGCCACCAGGTTAGCTGTGACATTATCAGGGATACTGTTCCTGATAGCTTGTAGTCCATCTTTGTGTGGAATATTGGTGTAGAGGGCTTCTACGTCCATAGTGGCCAGGATGGTGTTTTCTGGAAGATCACCGATGGATTGTAGTTTCCTCAGGAAGTCAGTGGTGTCTCGAAGATAGCTGGGAGTGCTGGTAGCGTAGGGTCTTAGGACAGAGTCTACATAACCAGACAAGCCTGATGTTAGGGTGCCAATGCCTGAGATGATGGGGCGTCCAGGATATCCAGGTTTATGGATCTTGGGTAGCAAATAGAATACCCCTGGTCGGGGTGCTAGGCATGTGTCTGTACGGATTTGTTCCTGTGCTTTGTCAGGGAGTTTTTTTAGCAGATGGTGTAGTTTCTTTAGGTAATCCTCAGTGGGATCAGAGGATAATGGCCTGTAGAATGTGGTGTTAGAGAGCTGTCTAGCAGCCTCCTGGTCATATTCCAATTTATTCATGATGACGACAGCACCTGTACTCGGCTAGCTTGATTATCACTTCAAAAGTTTTTTTTTTTCTCTTAATTAATTGGCCTCTCAGAGTTGGTAAGACAACTCCCACCTGTTTATGCTCTCTGTATGTGTGTATATATATCTCCTCATTATATGTTCCATTCTATATGCATCCGAAGAAGTGGGCTGTAGTCCACGAAAGCTTATGCTCTAATAAATTTGTTAGTCTCTAAGGTGCCACAAGTACTCCTGTTCTTCTTTTAACTATAATGAGAGTAATCAGTTAAGGTGGGCTTGTTATAGTTAGTATGGCAACACCCATTTTTTCATGTCCTCTGTGTATATATATATTCCTACTTTATTTTCCACTGCATGCATCCGATGAAGTGGGTTTTAGCCCCCGAAAGCTTATGTTCGAATAAATTTGTTAGTCTCTAAGGTGCCACAAGGACTCCTCGTTCTTTTTGCTGATACAGACTAACACGGCTACCACTCTGAAACCTTGCAGAAAGATAGTGAGCATTTGCTGGTCTTGGTTGGAACCAGTGTCCAACTTCAGGGTTAACAAGTAACAATGCACTTAACATTGGCCTCCAGTTTGTAGGATGTGGTATCTTTTGCTTAAATAGAAAGTATGATACGACAGCCATGTTTGTTTGCATAAACTGTGTTGTGTCTCCAGCATTCTTAACAGCCTCATTAAGTACTTCTGGCAGTGACTGGCTTAGAAGGCTTTCAGCAGGCTTGGTGTTTTGCAGCCTTTTCATGTAGTTTGTCAGCTCTGGCTTTGCTGATCGGTCCGGCAAACCAAGCTCCTCCAGTTTTACCGATTGTAACAGTGGGAAGCTTTCCTTCTTCGTAAGCTTATTTGCAAGAGGTGCACCAGCAGCCATGTTTTGTAACTTCAATAAATGGGACAAGTTTGACCGACAAACATCGGGAATTGCCTTTAGATTGTGGAGACTTTCTTCAGTAGGTAGCTGTATTTGTGCTTTGGGCTGTTTGGATGTTTTGAACCTGCAGAGAACAGGTTGGTATATTCCTGGTTCTTGGTATGTTCTTCAGCTTGGTTGGGTTGACCCTTGGGAGGGTGATGGGGGAGTTTTTTTGGGGGGTGGGGTGTAGGGAAATTCCTGGTGTGGCTGGAGAGGATGTGGAAACCGCAGGAGGGCATTGATATTTATGCTTCCTAGTGAGAGCAGCTACAGAACTGTGCCGTTTCGACACTGACGGAGTAATACTGGATTCTACGAGGAAAAGGCATTATCGGTGATGTGACTCCAGGGGACCCAGATTCTCTGAGTTTGGTGCATCCAGCTATCATAGAATCGTAGAAGATCAGGGTTGGAAGAGACCTCAGGAAGTCATCTAGTCCCTGAAGCTAAGAAGCTATCTGTTACCATGCCAGGAGTCTGGGTAGCTGAGGTACAACCTATCCTGCCTGGCAAAGGCGGAAGATCAACTCAGCACTTACAACAACTAGTAGAGTGTGTGGGTCAACTAGCTGCACCAGCAGATGCTGCTTCAATCCCCCAGCAACCACAAAGAGGGTGTGGGGGGGGAAAGTTTCTTGCTACATATGGTCACAGATGGGCCATTTATTACACTATGAATGCAGGGCTAAGAATAATGCCTGGAAGCCATCAGGAAATTAGGGGTGAGGGCTGGGCTTATTGGCCAAACCCTCTGTTATCATGGTGATGGATACGGTGATGGATACGGTGAATCAGAATAGACTAGGGACTAAGTGAAGCAGAGCAAAGGCCATTTACTGAAGTAGCATTACCTCTGTTGCTGGTGTTGTATGGGTCACTGTGAATCAGACAGCTGCTGCCTGGTTTAGTGGCTATGGGAGCTGCTGTTTCTCTAGTGACTTGAGAACTTTGAGCAAATATCCCCCTGACCTATTCTCATCAGCTTCCTGTCCACGGAACTGAGGGCCAAGAATTGTCAGTTAAAGGCAAGGCAGATCTCACTGTACATATTGGTGCCTCAGCAGGGGACACCCCTTTGTGGTCACTGATATGGTCCAGTTTGGGAGTAGATTTTTGTAGACTGGAATCCGATGGCGATTCCATGTGCGTAATCAAACATCAGGGTGAGATGAAGATCGTGCTGAATTACACACTAACACCAATGTATCAATTTCATCTTCTGTGACTGATACAACAGTGCCCTTGGAGGATGTGAATATCCTTTTGTCCAGTTACAAAGGCATCTTAATTATAGGACTTAGCGCCAAGCTGGGATGGGCTCATTTGACAGCACTATATCGATACATCGAGATGTACACCCCATAAACAGAGACCCTCTTGCACAGCTGTGCCAAGACAGTAGAAAACCTGTTACAGGTCAAAAAGAGAGTGATTTGGCCATCTCATGGACATCACCAGTTTTTCTAGTCACAAGGGAAGATAAAGTACACTGCTTTTGTGGGGTTGTTAGACAGCTAAATACTGTTACAAAAAACATACACCGCCAATCCTACAGATTGATGATGTTCTGGACCAATTTGGGGGTGCTCAGGAATCCATTACTCTGGATTTGCCCAGTGGATATTGCCAGGTTCTCTTACGGAAGTTCTGCATAAAGATAACCTTCATTATTGGGCTGCGTCATTATAGTTCAGTTCAGCTTTTTGGGATGACCCCGGGGCCTGCTGCCTCTCAGAGATTAATGACTTAAGCAGATGTTTCTTCTACTTGGATGGTATCATTGTGTACACCATCCAGCTGGATGGAGCATCCGCAATGTCTATGAGCAGCATA
>NC_048309.1:39677851-39703030 GCF_013100865.1 Trachemys scripta elegans
CCAACTCTGATATTCTATGATTCTATGATTCTATGATTCTAACCTATATCTTTCAGCAATTACTAGTGGTTTGGGGGGAAAATGGGACCCCAGGATTTCCACAATGTCACTGTAAGATTTGGTCTCAGGCTTAACAGGGTGTAGTAAGCTGCGTAGCAGGGAGTAGGTTTTAGCCCCTTCAACACTTAAGAATATTGGCACCTTCTTCGCTTCTGTAATGTCATTTGCAATAACAAAAAGCTCAAAATGCTCAGTATACAGATGCCACTGCACTATATTCTCATCAAAAGTTTCCAGTGGCCTGGTCAGAGTAGCCATGGTTTTAGTTTCAGTTTCACAGTCAGTGCCAACAAGCAGTTTTGTTTGTTTGTTTATTTGTTTACCTTGACTTCTACTTCCTTCTGTTGCTGGGGCAGCACCGGTATCCCATCCTTGTCGCCACATGTTATATCCTTGGGGGCAGCCAGTTTAGGAACAAATCACTTGAGGCCAGACAGCAGCAAGCTAACAAAGCTACCATTTATTTACAGACACAGAGCTGACGTGACCAGCCGAAGCTGACTGGGCTATCCCCTAATAATCTAACTCAGTTGCCATAGGAACAAAAACCACAACAACCAAATACACAACAAAAGTAACCAACACCCGGGCACGGTGACAAACAACCCATCAACAACCAATGTCAAGCAAGGTAGCGGCAGCTCCAGGCACCAGCACTCCAAGTGTGTGCCTGGGGCAGCAAGCCGTGGGGGGTGCCCTGCCGGTCCCTGCAAGGGTGGCAGTTAGGCAGCCTTCGGCGGCATGCCTGCGGGAGGTCTGCTGGTCCCGTGGATTTGGGGGCAATTCGGCGGCGGGCACGCCGAAGCCGCGGGACCGGCGGACCTCCCACAGGCATGCCGCTAAATCTGCGTGACCGGGGACCTCCCACAGGCATGCCGCCGAAGGCCGCCTGCCTGCCGTGCTTGGGGAGGCAAAAAAGCTAGAGCTGCCCTGCAGCAAGGGGTTACAATTCAGTGACTCAGCTGCATGAGGGCACACCAGAGGAATTTCTCAACCTTGCCTGGAGACTCAGCAAAGCCCCAAATATGCCTGGACTTGTGCTCCCCAAGCACATGTGACTGAGGTTATAAAACAGAACACAGTGGCCATATGCTGGACCTTTCTCCTTCACCCACCTATGCTACAAGCAACAAGGACACTCTGAAGACTGCAACTGAGGGGACTGGTCCAGATTTCTGTAGGGTGAAATCTGTATACTATGGACTGCAATATCCAGTGGGGTGAGAAACATTCCTTAATCTAGATGTTGCCAAGTCTAATAGGGTCGAGAGTTTAGACTGAATGGTTATATATTCTTTTCTTTTGATAACTAACTCTGACGTTTTTCCTATCACTTAATATCACTTAAAATCTATATTTTGTAATCAATAAATTTCTTTTATTGTTTATCTTTACCAGTGAGTTTGTATGATGTGTGTGGCAAATGTGCTCAGGTTTGCAAAGGTTGGTGTATATCCACTTTCCATTGATGAAGTGGTGAACAAATTAATAAAACTGCATTGCTTGTGCAGTGCAAGATGATATATTCCTGAGATACAGTGCTGGGACCTGGGGGAATTTGGCTCTGGTGACTTTTTCTGTGTGATTCATGAGTGGCTCTGGGAGAATTCATGCAATATAGCTAGGTGTGGGGCTCCACACAGGGCTGACTACAGGCACCAGCCTACCAAGCATGTGCTTGGGGCGGCACTCGGGCCCGATAGCGGGGCCGCGACTGGGCTCGCCGTCCTGCCCCCAGTGCTCCGGCCGGTCGGGGAGAGCGGGGACACGGCAGGGCTCTCCGCCCTCCCTCTGGTGCTCCAGCCACCGGGGAGAGCGGAGCCGTGGCCGGGATCTCTGCCCGACCCCTGGCGCTCCGGCTGGTTGGGGAGAGCGGAGCTGNCGTGGCCGGGATCTCTGCCCGACCCCTGGCGCTCCGGCTGGTTGGGGAGAGCGGAGCTGTGGCCAGGCTCTCCACCCTCCTCCCGGCACTCCGGCCGGCCGGGGAGAGCGGGGCCCCGGCCAGGCTCTCCACCCTCCTCCCAGCGCTCCGGCCGGTCGGGGAGAGCGGGGCTGTGGCCGGTCTCTCCGCCTTCCCCCGGCGCTCCGGCCAGTCGAGGACAGCGGGGCCACGGCCAGGCTCTCCGCCCTCCTCCCGGCGCTCCTGCCGGTCGGGGAGAGCAGGGCCCCGGCTGGTCTCTCCGCCCTCCTCCCAGTGCTCCAGCTGGTCGGGGACAGCGGGGCCACTGCCGGGCTAGCCGCCCTGCCCCCGGCACTTTGGGCAATCGGGGACAGCGAGACCGCGGCCAGGCTCTCCGCCCTCCTCCCGGTGCTCCTGCCGGTCGGGGACAACGGGGCCGCGGCTGGGCTCTCCGCCCTCCTCCCAGTGCTCCAGCCGGTCGGGGACAGCGGGGCCACTGCCGGGCTAGCTGCCCTGCCCCCGGCACTTTGGGCAGTTGGGGACAGCGAGACCGCGGCCAGGCTCTCCGCCCTCCTCCCAGTGCTCCAGCCGGTCGGGGAGAGCAGGGCCGCAGCCAGGCTCTTTGCCTTCCTCCCGGCGCTCCAGCCAGTCAGGGAGAGCGGGGTCGCCCTCCCCCCGGCGCTCCGGCCGGCCGGGCAGAGCGGGGCCGTGGCCGGGCTCGCCGCCCTCTCCCCGACGTTCTGGCCGGCTGGGGAGAGCGGGGACGCCCTCCCCCGGCGCAACGGCCAGTCAGGGAGAGCGGGGCCCTGGCCGGTCTCTCCGCCCTCCTCCCGGCGCACCAGCCGGTCGGGGAGAGCGGGCCCCTGGAAGGGCTCTCCGCCCTCCCCCCGGCGCTCCAGCCACCGGGGAGAGCGGAGCCGCGGCCGGGCTCTCCTCCTGACCCCTGGCACTCTGGCTGGTTGGGGAGAGCGGAGCTGTGGGCTCTCCACCCTCCTCCCGGCACTCTGGCTGGTCAGGGAGAGTGGGGCCGTGGCCGGGCTCTCCGCCTTCCCCCGGCGCTCTGGCCGGTCGGGGACAGCGGGGCCCCGGCCAGGCTCTCCGCCCTCCTCCCGGCGCTCCTGCCGGTCGGGGAGAGCAGGGCCCCGGCTGGGCTCTCCGCCCTCCTCCCGGCGCTCTGTCCAGGATGGGCAGGGATGTTGTCCCTAGCCTCTGTTTGCCAGAAGCTGGAAATGGGTGACAGGGGATGGATCACTTATAGAATCACAGAATATCAGGGTTGGAAGGGACTTCAGGAGGTCATCTAGTCCAACCCCCTGCTCAAAGCAGCACCAATTCCCAACTAAATCATCCCAGCCAGGGCTTTGTCAAGCCGGGCCTTAAAAACCTCCAAGGAAGGAGACTCCACCACCTTCCTAGGTAACGCATTCCAGTGCTTCACCACCCTCCTAGTGAAATAGTGTTTCCTAATATCCAACCTAGACCTCCCCCACTGCAACTTAAGACCATTGATCCTTGTTCTGTCCTCTGCCACCAGAGAACAGCCGAGTCCATCCTCTTTGGAACCCCCCTTCAGGTAGTTGTAGGCTGCTATCAAATCCCCCCTCATTCTTCTCTTCATGAGACTAAACAATCCCAGTTCTCTCAGCCTCTCCTCATAAGTCATGCGCTCCAGACCCCTAATCATTTTTGTTGCCCTCCGCTGGACTCTTTCCAATTTTTCCACATCCTTCTTGTAGTGTGGGGCCCCAAACTGGACACAGTACTCCAGATGAGGCCTCACCAATGTCAAATAAAGGGGAATGATCACATCCCTCAATCTGCTGGCAATGCCCCTACTTATACAGCCCAAAATGTTGTTAGCCTTCTTGGCAACAAGGGCACACTGTTGACTCATATCCAGCTTCTCGTCCACTGTGACCCCTAGGTCCTTTTCAGCAGAACTGCTACCTAGCTATTCGGTCCCTAGTCTGTAGCTGTGCATGGGATTCTTCCGTCCTAAGTGCAGGACTCTGCACTTGTCCTTGTTGAACCTCATCAGGTTTCTTTTGGCCCAATCCTCTAATTTGTCTAGGTCCCTCTGTATCTGATCCCTACCCTCTAGTGTATCTACCACGCCTCCTAGTTTAGTGTCATCGGCAAACTTGCTGAGAGTGCAGTCCACTCCATCCTCCAGATCATTAATAACGATATTAAACAAAACCTGCCCCAGGACCGACCCTTGGGGCACTCCGCTTGAAACTGGCTGCCAACTAGACATGGAGCCATTGATCACTACCCTTTGAGCCCGACGATCTAGCCAGCTTTCTATCCACCTTACAGTCCATTCATCCAGCCCATACTTCTTTAACTTGACAGCAAGAATAGTGTGGGAGACCGTATCAAAAGTTTTGCTAAAGTCAAGGAATAACTTGATGATTACCTGTTTTCTTCATTCTCTCTGGGGCACCTGGCATTGGCCACTGTGGGAAGCCAGGATACTGGGCTAGATGGACCTTTGTTCTGACATAGTATGGCCTTTCTTATGTTATGTTCTTATGCACTATCTGGCTAGCAAATGAACAGCATCTATCTATCTATCTATCTATCTTATACCACACCCATCACTGCGATGCATAAGAGTTTGCTAGTTGTTTTAAATATAATATATACAGGACCAAAGAAGAATGACAGATCTTCACAGATCCAATCCCAGGTAATGCATACACAGCTGTCTTTCTCAATGTCATTAGGGGTCAGATGTTTGAAGGTATTTATAAGCACATAATGGGATTTTCAAAAGCTAATGTCCATTGAAATCAATGCTTTTGAATATCCCACAAGGTGCTGAAAATACCTTTAAAAATCTGCTTTATTAATTTATTAATTCATGCCCTGTTGAGATCCCATTGAGCCAGCTTCTTCCCAATCTCCATCATTAAATGGTTGGCCAGTGGCTTCTGCCCTATAGCAGGAAGCTTTGTATCTGACCTGGGAAACGGTCATAAACTAATCTTGAGAATGGGGCCTCTGTATATGTGCTGCCATCCTGTCTAATTTGTAATATTGCTTTGACATCTACCTGAGGTTTTTATAAGACCCTATTGCCATAGTACCTTAGCACCTCACACACTTTAATGTATTTATTCTCACAGCACCACTGTGAGGGAGGCAGAGTTATTATCTTCATTGCATATAGGGGAACTGAGCCACAGGGATGCTTAGGGCCAGATTTAAAAAATATATATTTAGGTGCATAAGATCCAGATACGGTTGCCAGGTGTTTGGTTTTCTACCGGAATGCCCAGTCAAAAAGGGACCCTGGCTGCTCCGGTCAGCACCACTGACTGGGACATTAAAAGTCCAGCTGGCAGCACAGGCAGGCTCCCTACCTGGCTCCTCATGACTCCTGGGAAACTCTCGGCAGCTCCCTCTGGGTCCTAGTCGGAGGCACGGCCATGGGGGTTCTGCACACTGCTCCTGGGAATAACACCAGCTCAGCAGCTCCCATTGGCCAGGAACCGCAGCCAGTGGGAGCTGAGGGGGTGGCACCTGCAGGTGTGGGCTGCCCACAGAATCACGTGGTTGTGCTTCCACCTAGGAGCCAGAGGGAAATGTCGCTGCTTCCTGGGAGCTGCCTAAGGTAAGCACCACCTGAAGCCTGCACACCCTCCTGCACCTCAACACTTTCCTCCAGCCCAGAGCCCTCTCTTGCACCCTAAACCCCTTATTTATGGCCCCACCCCTGAGCCCGTACCCCTAGCCCAGATCCCATATACCTTCCCACACCCCAACCCCCTGCCTCAGCCCAGAGCCCCCTCCCACACCCTAAAACCCTGCCCCAGCCCAAAGTCCCTTCCTGCACCCCAAACCCCTCATATCTGGCCCCAGTCCAGAGCCCACAGCCAGAGCCCTCACCCCCTCTCACACCCCAACCTTCTGCCTCAGCCATGTGAAAACGAGCAAGTGAGCAAGGGTGGAGAAGAGCAAGTGATGGAGGGAGGGGAGAAATGGAGTGAACTGGGGGCATGGCCTCAGAGAAGGGTTGGGACAGAGGGAGGGGAAAGGGTGTTCGGTTTTCTGCAAATATAAAGTTGGCAATCCTATATCCAGATAGAGGCCTACTAGGATTTTCAAAGAGGCCCAATGAGCACTCAATAGCAGTTAGACACCTAGGGACTTTTGAAAATCCTGCTAGCCTCTTAGATACAACCTTATGCTTAAATACTTTTTAAAAATATAGCTCTCGGTTATTTACCCCAGGTCACAAAGGAAATCTCTGCGAGAGAAGGAACTCAAAACCAGATCTCTCATGTTCTAGACTAGTGCTGTAATCACGGGCATTCCCTTTGTCCTGTTCTGCCATTCTTCATGCCCAGGATTTGACTTGGTCAAATGCCGCTAATCCAGAAGAGGCACTGGATTCTGGAGACTTTCAGCACCTGTTCTAGTAGATCAACTCAGAGAACAATGAACATTGTGTCTCCTGCAGTAGTTAGGCCAAATTCCAGCCTGGGTTGTCCTCTAAGGAGCATCCATACAGGGATGTCCTTCTACCCTATCACAAGACAGTGGCTCAGAAGCATTGTCCCATTCCATTCCAATATTCTATGTTCCCTGTAGAAGCCCCTTGCCTGGGGTTCCATATGGTTTAGGGGTAGGGCTTGGGGCAGCACATGTGATAAAATTCACTGCAGCATGCAGATGCTCCAATATTACAGCAGTGGAGGGCATGTAAGAACCTAGATAGACAAATGTGAGTGTAGGGGGCTGGTTGGATAGATAGAGAAATGTGCATGGACCTATTTTCATTGAGGGGTATGTAAGGAGATAGGAAGATAGTCCCATTTGATTTTCCTATAGGAGTCCAATATGAAGTTAATACAGATGAGATGTGTTTTAACTGTCTTTGGATCGACTCTGTCTGTTTGCTGAGGACAAGTTGATTGAACTACTGTGCTACAAAGAAAGAGATGCATATGCAGCCCACAATGTGTTACCTGGGCTGCAGGGGCTGGGTGGCAGAGCTGTGGCAGCCCAGACCCCGACCCTGGACCCCCGGCCAGCTGCCTGACCCAGATCCTGGACCCCCACCACTTAGGGCTGGCCGGCTGCCCACCCTGGACCCCAGATCCCTGCTGTGCAAGATTGGCCGGCTGCCTGCCAAGGCCCCAGGACATTGTGGGGTTGGGCAGTAGCCCTGGCCCCCAGTCCCCTGACCCTGCGGGACCAGATGGCAACCTCGACCCTGGACCCCCACCACGCGGGGCAGGCTGGCAGCCCTGACCCCGACTCTGCCATGCTGGGTGGTGGGGCAGCCCAGACCCTACTGCACTGGGCAGCTGGGAACCCTTTAGCACACATCTGAGCTTGGCTGCAGCTGTGTGCTATTTGGGCTGAATGCGGCCCGCGGGCTGCTGGTTGAGAACAGCTGATCTAGCCATTCTCATAGAACTGTGTTTGCTTAGCAGGTCTAGCAGGAATAAAAATTGTGGAAATTTATTTTGGTCCTA
This sequence comes from Trachemys scripta elegans, assembly GCF_013100865.1. Taxonomy (NCBI): domain Eukaryota; kingdom Metazoa; phylum Chordata; order Testudines; family Emydidae; genus Trachemys; species Trachemys scripta. The sequence continues at coordinate 39,685,301 of NC_048309.1, forward strand.
AAAATCCAACTCTAGTACACCTGGATGACATATGCACGCAGTGAAAAGAAGCCATTTTTACTTAATTAATTTCCATAGTGGAACAACTTTTGAACAATCTAAAAGTTATAATTATTGTATTGGTAGGTAAAGAAAAAATATTTCACAAATTCACAAAAAAAAAGTATTTTCATTTGCATGATTTTGAAAATGACTCATTTTTTCTTTAAATTAAAATACATAAACTGTTACCTAAAAATGATGAACTTTGGGATTTCCCTCCACTTTTTTCTATTTTTATCTCCTTTATCTCCTTTTTACTTTCTTCCCATTTTAAGGTAAAATTGGGAAAAGGAGTGGAAAAGGGGAAGAAAAATTCCTAAATAAATGTAAGAAACTATTTTCCCCACTTTTTTCCTCAGATAATTTTCAAAATGTGCAAAGCAATGTTTTTAATGTTATTTCCAAACTTCAGTAAAAAGCAACTGTTTATCAAGCCCAGTTTCCATCAAAAAAGATTAGCCAACACTTTTTATAAATGTATTTTTATGTAAGGATTAGTGGAAAAGGCAACCAAAGAGAACTTTAGTTTAACCTGTATAGGTAGAAATAGAACTACAAACATTGTCTCAAAGAATTAACTCTAATTCTCTGTAAAAGCAAAGATTGAATTTTTACCAGTCACATGAGAAACACAAATATACAGCATCTGTGCCTGAGGGAGAAATTTATAACGTATAATATAATATCCATAATTCCTAATCTGGAACATTCAATAATAACAACATCATGACATTTAGAAAATTATTTATGCTATATAAACTATTCCTCATTTGAAAGGGGTTTTTTCTTCCCGATAAGATTTTGATTTCCCTGATCTTTTGTCCGTCTTTGAAATTATTAATAGAACATGTTTATCAAAAATTGTCAGGCTCAGATCCTTAGCTGCTGCAAGATGTTCAGGGAGTGACATCAAATCGCATTAGCTAGGGATCTGGCCTACAACTCCTATGGAGATATGCTGATTTACACCACCCGGGGATCTGGCTCATTGACTACAATGGGATTTTGGACATTTACACTGGCTAGTGATCTGGCTTTCTGAGCCCAGTGCAGCTAGGTTGATTTACTCAAACTGAGGTCCTGGTCTATTGTTTCCAATGGAGTTCTACTGATTTACACCAACTGGCCCTGTAGACTTCATTAAGGATTCTGACCCTTGGTCTGTGATTTATTTCTGAACACAATTTCATTCAAAAATATAAATCATGCCTCTCTTTTCCTCCCTGGTAACAGCATTCTCCTAATCAGTTTCCTGATGGACTTTTTCATCTCGGCATTTCTCAACGTGTAGATCATTGGATTCAGCATTGAGGTGATTAGAGTGTACAGGACTGAGACTAACTTGTCCATGGGGAATTTCCTGAAGGGCCGAGCATAGATGAAGATGCCAGGAATGAATATTAAGCTCGCAACTGTGATCTGTGTTCCACAGGTGGCCAAAGACTTGTGCTTCCCCTCCGTGACATGTGTCCTTATCTTGACTAAGATGACGGTGTATGAAGTGAGTAGAAAGATGAAGACTATTATGAGAAGCAGCCCATCGTTGAAGACCATCAATAGTTCAATCAAGTAGGTGTCAGTGCAGGCCAGTTTGATGATTTGTGGAACATCACAGTAGAAATTGTCTAGGACATTAGGTCCACAGAACGGTAACTGGAGAATCAGTTCAATCTGTACAAAAGAGTGAGCAAATCCACCCAGCCATGCCAGTGACCCCAACCCCACACATACACCTCGGTTCATGATAGTCAAGTATTGCAGTGGTTTATAGATGGCCATGTACCGATCGACTGCCATCATCACAAGACAAAACGTCATTGCAGCACCGATGAAATGGAAGAAGAACATCTGGAGGAGGCACTCATTGAACGAGATGATATTGCGCTGAAAGAGGAGACCTGACAGCAGTTTGGGTGCATTGACTGAGGAGTCGCTGACATCTAGGAAAGCCAAGTTGGCCAGCAGGAAGTACATCGGAGTGTGCAGCTGGTGGTCGGTGATCACGGCAACAATGATGGTGAAGTTTCCCACCCACGTTGTCATGTAGACTATGAAGAAGACCACAAAGAGAAAATACTGTAGCTTACGATTCTGAGTGAGGCCTACGAGAACAAATTCTGTCATTGTGGTGTTGAAATTCTGCTGTTCCATTTTGTGTCCTTAAAATATATCTGCAAATTGAACAGAAATAATTTACTACTAATAATAATGTTTTTATAATCTTCCCCTTAAAGTTATGCATATGACATTTATTTTAAACCCACATCAACAAACCAAGGTGGTTTGGGAATTTTCTTATATTTCTAAATTAAACATTATTTAATCCCCACTTTGGGAATGCTGATACAGCAGATGATTGTCATTCCACAAATACCAATCTTCAGTCCTGGGGTACTTGCAATAAGGGGGTGACCTGCCCACCAATGAAGTCCTCTGGTAACCATTGTGTTCATTCATATTCCTGCAGCCCTAGACCTCCCTGATTTTCTTTTTCAGGATCCATGTTTGGGATCTTCAGTCTGTTTTCCCCTCTTCTTTTCTTTTTTTATATTTCACATTACCCCATTTTTTCCTACCATACAATTGGGGATAAGAATATGAAAAAAGTATGAGAAAACCACAGCACACTTACATGGATGTGTGGGGATGTATCACTTGATGATTACCTGTTCTGTTCGTTCACTCTGAGGCACTTGGCATTGGCCACTGTCATGATACTAGGGTAGATGGACCTTTGGTCTGACTCAGTATGGCCGTTCTTATGTTCTTACATTTTACCATTTGAAATGCAAGAAATGAAAATAGTGGCTCCCAATTAAATGAAAAATTCCATTTTATTTTGACATATTCTAAAGAAAATTTGAGAACATCCATCCCCAAAAGTGATTTTTCCAATCAAAAATGTTGATCCTTCTTTTTGAGAGTGACTTATTTTTTCAGATGTACATCAACCAGCTCTGAAAATCTCTCACATAGAGGACAACACCATGTCACGCCAAGCATGAGCAGCAGGGGAGGATGGCTTTGAGAGCAAACCACTGCTTTGGACTGTGGGAAGCAGCATTCAGTCTCTGTCATGCCATAGTCAATCGCTGTGCCCTTGGACACATCCCATCCCCTCCTGCTCTGGGATTTTCCAAGGGGAATAAGGATACTAGGGGACCAGTTCTCATTGATCTTCGTAGAGAATTAGTTTCCTGATCCCTTAGGGTCCTTTGAAAATCACAGCCTCAGTTCTCCCTTTCTACAATAATGCTGCAAGTTCCCATCTCTTTGCCAGAGAGCCGGGAGGTTAAATATTCTAATGACTGTGAGCACTCAGGTACAGTATTGATGATGCCAATTGCTTGGAAGCAATGAAAATCAGAGGATGGGTGGGTGTAACTGTGGCACTATTCAGAATTATCTGAGTTGTCCAAGGTGAATCACTGCCACCTGCTTCCAGCATGTGAGTGCCTCATCTGTGCCCAGTAGGGGAAACCCTCCCCAACCACCAACTGCTGGCATCACAAGCTCTCTGCTTTGAACTCCACAGGCCCCACTCTGTCCCAATGCAGGCTAGCAATTTACACAGCCCACTTTGTCACAGTTGAGTGCCCAGTCATCAATCTTCCAGACACCCGCACTGCACACTGATCTGCTGCCTCTGTGGAAGACGTGCACCCCACCTCAGTTCAACACTTATCTTAGCACAGGGCAATTAGATGCATCTGTAGTAAAACCACATTGAAGTTTATTGAACAGAGATAGAGATTCAAAAGAAAGGAAGTATAAAGGTTTGGAAGCATAAGGTGATGAGTAAAAGAACAAAACATAGAACGCAACTGATAGTATATGCTTATTAACAAGTTCCTTTCCTGCCTAATATGGTATTTCTCACCCAATGGTTAGTCCTTGCAGTGCTTGTCCAGTTCAGAAAACAGGGATCCACCTTTCATGAGACAGTCTCACTGGCAGAGTTTCTTTTTTTAATGGACAACAGCTCTTTCTTAATCTTTTATACACTTACAGAGGATTAGTTCTTACCCGGGGTCATCTTATTCCGAGACTTTTCTTGTTTTTTTTTTTATTATTGTTATTTTTTAATTTTATTTTGGCTTTGTAAATCCTCAAACAGGCACCTGGTCCTTACATGGGCTGCTCCATGAATGCCCATTGTTCTCAATATTGATAGAGTTAGCCCTAAGATCCACCTTGCCTCCTGTGATGAAGTTTCACTTCAACAGTTTTGAAACCCAGTATCCTACCTAGTACTCTAAAATTACTTCTTGTACGAACATCACAAAATAACCCTGACGATCAGCCAGCTTTTAGCTTTCGGCGGAGACCACACAAAACCCTCTGTGAAATACTAAGAAGATGGTCGGACACAGGGGTAATATACCTCCCTGTGTATGCCTGTGTTTCTCCCCCACCTGTACATATCCAAGATTTGCTACTCTGGTACAGCTCTTAGGATGAGGATCTCTAAGTGGGACATCTGTGAGGAATGAATTAATGATCTACAGGTAGGAACTTCTACAGGTTGAACTAAAGGACCAGAACTATTAGCTCAAACATTGTGTGAGAGTCAACAAACTTCTATATGTGCTCTAGCTAGTAAAGAGAAAGAGAAAGACACCCAACAGTAGCATAGGACACACTTTCATCACTGTTAGATGTGTGGTTTTGGAATATTTCAGACACTCAGGATGGGATTTTCAATGGAACTAAAGAGAGTTAGGTGCACAAACCCCTTTCTAGTAGAAAGAAGATTATAAGGGCTTGGCCACACTTGCAAGTTACAGTGCAATAAAGGAGCCCCGTGCGCACTAGCTCACTAACTGTCCACACTGGCAAGGCACGTAGAGCACTCTGACTCCGGGGCTACAGCACTGCTGGTACTCCATCTCGGCGAGTGGAATAACATTTGTTGTGCCTTGGCTACAACGCCTGGGCGTCAGTGTGAATGAGGTGTTGCATTACTGCGCTCTGATCGGCCTCCGGAAACATCCCATAATCCCCATAAGTCAAGTGGCCACTCTTGTCATTGTTTTTGAATTGCTGCAGGAATGCGGATATGCCCTTTCAAAGCTCCATTTCTGAAAGCTGGAGAACGCAACCATTACTATGGAATGCGGGGGGGGGGGCAAGGGAGGCCTGCTGCTGTCTGAACTTACAAGACACCATGCTGACATGCTCTCAGCCCCCCAAAACTCACTCTCTCTCCCCCCACATACACACAACACACTCCCTGTCACACTCCACCCCACCCCATTTGAAAAGCACGTTGCAGTCACTTGCATGCAGGGATAGCTGCCCATAATTCACCGCTCCCAATGCTGCTGCAAGTGCTGCAAATGTGGCCACCCCAGTGCGCTTGAAGCTGTCAGTGTGGACAGACTGCAGCGCTTTCTCTACTGCGCTCTCCGAAGGCTGGTTTAACTCAAAGCGCTCTATATCTGCAAGTGTGGCCATGACTTAAGAACATAAAAATGGCCGACCAGTACCCTTTTTTCTGACTGTGGTCAATGCCAAATGCGTCAGAGGTAATGAACAGAAGAGGTAATCATCAAGTGATCCTTCCCCTTTGTTCATGCCCAGCTTCTGGCAAACAGAAGCTAGGGACACCATCTCTGTCCATCCTGGCTAATAGCCATGGATGGACCTATCCTCCATGAACTTATTCAGTTCTTTCTTGAACCCTGATATAGTCCTGGCCTTCACAACATTTGTGTTATGTGAAGAAATACTTTCTTTTATTTGTTTTAAACCTGCACCTATTATTTTCATTTGGTGATCCCTAGTTCTTGTGTTATAAGGAGCAAATTATACTTCCTTATTAACTTTCTCCACACCAGTCATGATTTTATAGACCTCAATCATATGCCCCTCAGTTACCTCTTTTCCAAGCTGAAAAGCCCAGTTTTATTGATATCTCCTCATATGGAAGATGTTTCATACCCCTAATCATTTTTGTTGCCCTTTTCTATACCTTTTCCAATTCCAATATATCTTTTTTGAGCTGGGGCGACCACATCTGCATGCAGTATTCAAGATGTCGGTGTACCATTGATTTATAAAGATGCAATATGATATTTTCTGTCTTATTATCTATCCCTTTCTTAATGATTCCCAACATTCTGTTCACTTTTTTGACTGCCACTGCGCATTGAGTGGATGTTTTCAGAGAACTATCCACTTTGACTCCAAAATCTCTTCTTGAGTGGTAACAGCTAATTCAGGCCCTACCATTTTATATGTATATTTGGGATTACATTTCCCAATGTGCATTACTTTCCATTTATCAACGTTGAATTTCATCTGCCATTTTGTTACCCAGTGACCCACTTTGTAAGATCTTTTTGTAGCTCTTCACAGTCTGCTTGGGACTTCACTATCTTGAGTAGTTTTGTATCTTCTGCAAATTTGGCCCCCTCACTGTTTACCCCCTTTTTCAGATCATTATGGTGTTGGGAATCTCACTGTGGTTTTATGTGCTGATCCAGGCACTTCCCTGGGCTCTTTCTAGTCTTCATTTCCCACCTCCACCTTGCCCCATCGCTACATTGCTCAGGGCTGTGAAAAACTTTATGTTCTGTGCAGCGTAGTGAGGTCCACCTAGTCTCCACTATAGATGAAGTTAGGTCAATGGAAAAATTCTTCCATCAAGCCAACTGCCCCCTCTCAGAGAAGTGAATTTTCTACATAGAACATAAAACCCCTCCTGTCTATGTAGGAAGCGTCTACACTACAGTGGCATAGCTGCAGTGCAATAGCTGTGCTGCCGTAGCCGCTGACATGTAGACATACCCTGAAAGAGACTGTCACAGATAGACACGGCAGTAAAGGTTCTGTACGCTATTCTCCTTTTAACTCATGGAAGCTCCCCTGAAAATCCCAGCTAATGGCTTTTAAAGTGCTTTATAAAAAAAGATCCCTTTATAACTACTAAGTGCATTACCTCCAACCAGATCTCTCTTTCCTTGTCAGCAGGGTCTGGGGGCTGTTCTCCTCCTAACCCAGGCTCCTCTGAAATCTCCAGCTAATATCTGTAAAGCCCTTCAGACGATAAATCATTTTATAAATACTAAATGTTATTTCCCCAACCAGATCTCTCTTCCCGTATCGGCACTGCAAAAACAATGCATATCCTTAGGATCACATTGCACATTCTATGCATCGAGAATCAATACCTCACACAACCAGCTATGTCTGTGATCTCTAAGCCAGCTGCCTCCGAATGATCGAGGATGGCCTGAGGAAGTCAAATCTCAGAGCTGTTCTTTGCTCTACTGACAGGCAGGGGAAGAGGACCTCGTTCCAAAGAGGGGACAGTGGCACAAAACTTCCCTTTATAATTACTGATACTTATGTGAGGAGAAAGAATTCTAAAATCCCCTTGCATGCCATGGGTCATGATCAAGAAAATTGCCTCTTTGGGGAACTGGGGATACTTCCACTGGAGGACTCACTAATAATAAATCCACAGATTCTTGGGTTCTGTTCCTCATGCTGGCATATAAATCTGATCAAGGGGCTAAAACACAACAGAAGTAATCAGGGTTTAAAATTTTCATGCCAATTCTAAAAGGGCAATGCAGTCTAACAACTATAGCAGTAGGCGGTTGTATTGCTGGTTCCTCATGGCCCCCATTAACCTATTTTGTCCAAGAGGTCTACTGAAGGGACTGGTAACCTTTTGGTGAAGTCAAAATGAAAGGTCAAAGTTCAAAGTTGGGCTCAGCAGCCAACATACAATCTGGGTCCCCAAACGTCACCATTTTGGAGCTCAACAGGCACTTGGGAACTTATTGTATCAATCAGAACCTGGTCTAGACATCTCAGAAGATTCTGGTACCTAATTTTATCAGGCAGTTTGGAATAACATTAACAGGATCCTGATTAGTCTTTGGATAGAATAGAATTCTAATTTGTAGGGTTCTGACCAGGCCAAGTCATTATGGGTGTTACAAACACCAGCCTCATTCACTTTTAATTGGACTTGTGTCCCTAGCACCTTTAGTGCTTCTTACCAATACAACCTGAGTGGCTTTTGCTGGGGATTTAAGAAAATTAAAGGAGTTACCTGCACAAATGACACTTGCAGATGACACTAAACTAGGAGGTGTGGTAGATACACTAGAGGGTAGGGATCGGATACAGAGAGACCTAGACAAATTAGAGGATTGGGCCAAAAAAAACCTGATGAGGTTCAACAAGGACAAGTGCAGAGTCCTGCACTTAGGACGGAAGAATCCCATGTACTGCTACAGATTAGGGACCGAATGGCTAGGTAGCAGTTCTGCAGAAAAGGACCTAAGGGTCACAGTGGACGAGAAGCTGGATATGAGTCAACAGTGTGCTCTTGTTGCCAAGAAGGCTAACGGCATTTTGGGCTGTATAAGTAGGGGCATTGCCAGCAGATCGAGGAACGTGATCGTTCCCCTTTATTCGACATTGGTGAGGCCTCATCTGGAATACTGTGTCCAGTTTTGGGCCCCACACTACAAGAAGGATGTGGAAAAATTGGAAAGAGTCCAGCGGAGGGCAACAAAAATGATTAGGGGTCTGGAGCACATGACTTATGAGGAGAGGCTGAGAGAACTGGGATTGTTTAGTCTCCAGAAGAGAAGAATGAGGGGGGATTTGATAGCAGCCTTCAACTACCTGAAGGGGGGTTCCAAAGAGGATGGAGCTCGGCTGTTCTCAGTGGTGGCAGATGACAGAACAAGGAGCAATGGTCTCAAGTTGCAGTGGGGGAGGTCCAGGTTGGATATCAGGAAAAACTATTTCACTAGGAGGGTGGTGAAACACTGGAATGCGTTACCTAGGGAGGTGGTGGAGTCTCCTTCCTTGGAGGTTTTTAAGGCCCAGCTTGACAAAGCCCTGGCTGGGATGATTTAGCTGGGAATTGGTCCTGCTTTGAGCAAGGGGTTGGACTAGATGACCTCTTGAGGTCCCTTCCAACTCTGATATTCTATGATTCTATGATTCTAAATCATTTAACTCTCCTGGGGTATGTCTACACTGCAATCGAGGGGTGTGGTTAAAGTTCCTGTGGGCATACACAAGCTAGCACTAACCTAGCTACCTGAGTAGCAATATCAGTGAAGCATGGGTTCAGGATGGGCTATACAAACCCACTTGGAACCCTGTAATGCATCGCTGCTCCTGACAGGAAATGAAGCATGTAAATATAATAAAATAACATTGAAAATAAAATTAAATAATATTCAAAACAACATTTCAGAAATCTGAAACAAAATTGAGAAATTTTCTGAAATGACTTTCCCAAGCTGATTTCTTTTTCAGAATTTTCATTTCATGGGAAATTTTGACATTTTCCTCCCCAGAATTGGACCAAATACAAATTTTAAAATGTTGAAATTTCCAACAAATTGGAAATTCTGAGTTTTGTCCATCTCTTCTCTCTTCCTCCTTTTTCTATCTATCTATCTATCTATCTATCTATCTATCTATCTATCATTGGAGAAATGGTCTGAGTTAAACAGGATGAAGTTTAACAAAGACAAATGCAAAGTGCTCCACTTAGGAAGGAAAAATCAGTTTCACACATACAGAATGGGAAGAGACTGTCTAGGAAGGAGTACGGCAGAAAGGGATCTAGGGGTTATAGTGGACCACAAGCTAAATATGAGTCAACAGTGTGATGCAGTTGCAAAAAAAGCAAACATGATTCTGGGATGTATTAACAGGTGTGTTGTGAGCAAGACACGAGAAGTCATTCTTCCGCTCTACTCTGCTCTGGTTAGGCCTCAGCTGGAGTATTGTGTCCAGTTCTGGGCACCGCATTTTAAAAAAGATGTGGAGAAATTGGAAAGGGTCCAGAGAAGAGCAACAAGAATGATTAAAGGTCTTGAGAACATGACCTATGAAGGAAGGCTGAAAGAATTGGGTTTGTTTAGTTTGGAAAAGAGAAGACTGAGAGGGGGCATGATAGCAGTTTTCAGGTATTTAAAAGGGTGTCATAAGGAGGAGGGAGAAAACTTGTTCACCTTAGCCTCTAAGGATAGAACCAGAAGCAATGGGTTTAAACTGCAGCAAGGGAGGTCTAGGTTGGACATTAGGAAAAAGTTCCTAACTGTCAGGGTGGTTAAACACTGGAATAAATTGCCTAGGGAGATTGTGGAATCTCCATCTCTGGAGATATTTAAGAGTCGGTTAGATAAATGTCTATCAGGGATGGTCTAGACAGTATTTGGTCCTGCCATGCGGGCAGGGGACTAGACTCGATGACCTCTCGAGGTCCCTTCCAGCCCTAGAATCTATGAATCTATGAATCTATCTATCTATCTATCTATCTATCTATCTATCTATCTATCTATCTATCATGATTCTGTAGTTCTGAGGTATATCACAGGTAATTATGTAGGCACAATGACGAGGTATAGGCCAATAATTTTAAACCCGTTCCCTCATTTTGTCTCTTGTTTCTGGGGTGGCTGAAAGTGGTACAGTTTTGAAAATCAAGCACTTGTGTGAATGTAGGTTGAAGTCCTGGGACGAAACACTGGCCCTGTTGAAGTAAATTAACGTTTTGCCTTTGACTTTAGCAGAGCCAGGATTTCACTCTGTATGTTTTTGGGTATTTTCTTGTTTGTTTGCAACTGATAGACTTTAAGATCAGAAGGGACCATTATGATCTTCTATTCTGACCTCCTGCACAACGCAGGCCACAGAATCTCACCCACGCACTCCTGTAACAAACCCCTGACCTATGTCTGAGCTATTGAAGTCCTCAACTTGTGGTTAAAGACTTCAAGGTGCAGAGAATCCTCCAGCAAATGACCCGTACCCCACGCTGCAGAGAAAGGTGAAAAACCCCCAGGGCCTCTGCCAGTCTCCCCTGGAGGAAAATTCCTTCCCGACCCCAAATATAGTGATTAGCTAAACCCTGAGAATGTGGGCAAGACTCACCAGCCAGACACCCAGGAAAGAATTCTCTGTAGTAACTCACATCCCACCCTATCTAGTGTCCCATCACAGGCCATAGGGTATATTTACCACTAATAGTCAAAGATCAATTAATTGCAAAAATTAGGTTATCCCATCAGACCATCCATTCCATAAACTTATCAAGCTTAGTCTTGAAGCCAGATATGTCTTTTGCCTCCACTGCTCCCTTGGAAAACTATTCCAAAACTTCACTCCTTTGATGGTTAGAAACCTTCATCTCATTTCAAGTCTAAACTTCCTGATGGCCAGTTTATATCCATTTGTTCTTGTGTCCACATTGGTACTGAGCTTAAATAATTCCTCTCCCTCCCTGGTATTTATCCCTCTGATATATTTATAGAGAGCAATCATATCTCCCCTCAGCCTTCTTTTGGTTAGGCTAAACAAGCCAAGCTCTTTGAGTCTCCTTTCAGAAGACAGGTTTTCCATTCCTTGGATCATCCTAGTAGCCCTTCTCTGTACCTGTTCCAGTTTGAATTCATCCTTCTTAAACATGAGAGACCAGAACTGCATATAATATTCCATATGAGGTTTCACCAATGCCTTGTATAACGGTACTAACACTTCCTTATCTCTACTGGAAATACCTCACCTGATGCATCCCAAGACCTCATTAGCTTTTTTCATAGCCATATCACATTGGCAGCTCATAGTCATCCTGTGATCAACCAATACTCCGAGGTCCTTCTCCTCCTCCATTACTTCCAAGTGATGCATTCAGGGCCAGCTCCAGGCATCAGCCTGGCAAGCAGGTGCTTGGGGCGGCCGCTCCGGAGAGGGGCGGCACGTCCAGGTATTCGGCGGCAATTCAGCGGACGGTCCCTCACTCCCGCTGAGAGCAAAGGACCTCCCGCCGAATTGCCGCCGCAGATCGCAATTGTGATCGCGGCTTTTTTTTGGGGGGGGGGCTGCTTGGGGCAGCCAAAACCCTGGAGCCGGCCCTGGGTGCGTTCCCAGTTTATAACAAAAATTCTTGTTATTAATCCCTAAATGCATGACCTTGCATTTTAATATTGAATTTCATCCTATTACTATTACTCCAGTTTACAAGGTCATCCAGATATTCCTGTAGGATATCCCAGTCCCTCTCTATATTGGCAATACCTCCCAGCTTTGTGTCATCTGGAAACTTTATTAGCACATTCCCACTTTTTGTGCCAAGGTCAGTAATAAAATGATTAAATAAGATTGGTCACAAAACCAGTCCCTGAGGAACTCCACTAGTAACCTCCCTCCAGCCTGACAGTTCATCTTTCAGTATGACCCATTGTAGTCTCCCCTTTAACCAGTTCCTTATCCACTTTTTTATTTTCATATTGATCCCCATTTTTTCTACTGCGTTTCCTTTGTCTAAAAAATCTGTTATCTTCTCAAAGAAGGAGATCAGGTTGGTTTGGCATGATCTACCTTTTGTAAAACCATGTTGTATTTTGACCAATTACCATTGATCTCAATGTCCTTAACTACTTTCTCCTTCAAATGTTTTCCCAAGACCTTGCTTACTACAGATGTCAAACTAACAGGCCTGTAGTTACCTGCATCACATTTTTTTTCCCTTTCTTAAAAATAGGAACTATGTTAGGAATTCTCCAGTCATATGTAACAACCCCCGAGTTTACAGATTCATTAAAAATTCTTCCTAATGGGCTTGCAATTTCATGTGCCAGTTCTTTTAATATTCTTGGATGAAGATTATCTGGACCCCACGATTTAGTCCCATTAAGCTGTTCAAATTTGGCTTCTACTTCGGATGTGGTAATATCTACCTCCGTATCCTCATTCCCATTTGTCATCCTACCATTATCCCTAAGCTCCTCATTAGCTTCATTAAAGACTGAGGCAAAGTATTTGTTTAGATATTGGGCCATGCCTAAATTATCCTTAACCTCCACAATCAGTTTAGCGGTCCCACTTCTTCTTTCTTTGTTGTTTTCTTATTTATATGGCTATAGAACCTTTTACTATCGGTTTTAATTCCCTTTGCAAGGTCCAACTCTCCATGGCTTTTGGCCTTTCTCACTTTATCCCTACATGCTCTGACCTCAGTAAGGTAGCTTTCCTTGCTGATTCCTCCCATCTTTCACTCCTTGTAGGCTTTCTGCTTTTTTTAAATCACCTCTCTAAGATGTTTGCTCATCCAGCTTGATCTACAACTCCTGCCTATGATTTTTTTCCCCTTTCTTGGGATGCAGGCTTCTGATAGTTTCTGCAACCTTGACTTGAAGTAGAGCCAGGCCTCCTCCACCTTTAGATCCACAGGTTCTTCAGTCCAATCCACTTCCCTAACTAATTTCCTTAATTTTTTAAAGTTAGCCCTTTTGAAATCAAAAGCCCTAGTCACAGATCTATTTTTGTTTATCCTTCCATTTAGTTTGCACTGAATTAGCTCATGATCGCTCAAACCACACACATTGTCTCTCTAATTATTTTTTTTCTTAACATTTTCCATACAGGAACACAACCAATAAAGCAACATGGTCATTTTGGCATTAAAATTTGGCCAGTGGATAAATGAATTGACAATGACCTATAAATATTCCTTAACTCCAGGGCAGAGGCGGTGCTAACCCATTGGGGGCCCTAAGCAGGAATAGTTTTGCCCCTCCCTCAACACATACTAAAAAACACATAGGAGCCCCCCTTGAGCTGCTTGGGGTCCTAAGCAATTGCCTAGTGCTGGCTCTGCCCCAGGGTATGTGGGCTCACGATATCAGAACTGGATGGTGGTGAAAGAACAGTTTCCATCCTGCATTCCTTGTGTGTGCAAAAAACCCCATGGGACCAAACGTGAAGCCCAGTGGATAGATCTGTGGTTTGAGTATTGGTCTGCCAAACCCAGGGTTATGAGTTCAATCCTTGAGGGGGACTTTGAGGGATCTGGGGCAAAAATCTGTTTAGGGATTGGTCCTGCTTTGAGCAGGGGGTTAGACTAGATGACCACTTGAGGTCCCTTCTAACCCTGGTATTCCATGATTTTATGAAAATCCTTATAGACTGCAGGATCAGCCCCAGTGGGCCCCTTTCGTGCACACAGGGGGTTGAAGTCTATCAATGGATGTCCATCCTCAGCTCCATGAAGGTCCTTCAGGCCCAGAATGGCACTGACTTAAGGAGGTCTGAGCATAGCAGTGTGGAAAAAGAGCATGATGTAGTATACAAAGAACTTAATCCTCATCCCAGCTTTGCCACTGACCTGCTGTGCGTCCTTACGCCAATCATTTCCCTTCTATCTACTTCTCTATGACCTCCTATTGTTCTTACATCTTGCCTACTTAGATGGTAAGCTGTTTGAGGCCGAAGTTTTCCACTACTATTGTTCTGGGCAACCCCAAGCATGATGGGGCCCTGATCTTTGCTGGAGTTTTTAGGTACTATAGTAATAACAGTAGTGACAATGGAACTGTAAGCATGGGCATGGAGCTGGTGCAGTTCACAAACTCTCCTGACACGTGTTCCCTTTGTGGTGATAGGGAGACTCTGGTGCACATCTATGTAGAGTGGGTGTGGCTGCAGCCCCTCTTCCAGTTCCTCTAGAACAGTGGTGGGCAACCAGCGGCCCACCGGGGTAATCTGATTGCAGGCTGTGAGACATTTTGCTGACATTGACCATCCACAGGCACGGTCTCCGAAGCTCCCAGTGGCCGTGGTTCACCGTTCCCGGCTAATGGGAGCAGCGGGCCATCCACCATTTCCCATTCGTCTCTACTGTTGACTCTCACTTACTACACCCTCTTTTGGAAAAACACAGGCACAGCAACCTGTCTTATCAGCCACTTTGACACCTGGCAAACTTGTACAAGCCTACAGCTGTTTAGGGTTTTGCATTTGGTTGTCTTTCTGGTCACAGGCTTACAGTGGTGTTACAAAACATTTAGTCTTGGCTGGATAAGCCAAACTCTTAACTGAGAGAAGGAAAAAGGAGAGAGGTAGGAAAGAGAAAAACAAAGATATGGAAGGACTTATTGTAGGGAGGGGAGAGGCATAGTTTTTGGTTTTGGGGGGGTGGGAAGAGAAGCAGCATTGGTGGGGCCATAGGGAATTGGAGGAGCAGGAGCAGGGCCTTGGGGCAGAGCATGGCCGAGGCCATGGCTCGGGTGCCCTTTTGGCGACAGTGCTTTCTTTTAAAACCCCCAAAGGAAGTGAGGGGCAGAATAATTCATCCCTTCATTATTTTGTTCACCATTTAGGCCTCATTTCCAGCACCAATTTTAGTTCACTGATTTCCAGTCCGACACCTCTCTTTTGCACTAAACATGATCTTGACACAGTTCTTGAATTATATCAGTGGACTTTTTGTTTGCACTAGTTCAGTCTTTCTGTCTCTCTCTTGTGCTTTTTCCCATCAACATTTGTTGTTATAGGGTTTTGTGACACTTTATGAGCTTTCACTCAGCTGAGCCCATAATCAAGGCAGAGGTGTAGGTCCAATTATCAAAACAGTTCCCTCAAACTCTATTGAAACTTTTCCATTTTGGGTAAATAATTAAAGAGTCACAATTAGAGACACCGCTGGGGTTGGCATGAGTAGAAGAAATGTGGGTTTATAACAGTAAGTGAGAACAGGTTCTGATTCTGTAGTCATGATCCTGGGTTACTTACTGGTAGCAAAGTTGGGACTGGACAGAGTCAGATCTCTCTGAAACCAGTCTCATGTGTTAATATGGAGGGATTGCACAGCACCCCCCAAATACCGCTTCCACTACCCCCCAAATACCTTTTTCCACTACACACACATCCGCCCACCCTCAAATACCCTCTCCTTTCCCACTACACACACACCCTCCTGATACCTCACCCAGTAAACATACATACCTGCAGCACCCTCCAAATTCCCCCTCCCAGTACACACACACCCCTCCAGCACTCTCCAAATACCTCCTCTCAGTACACAGACATCCCTCCAGCACTCCCCCAAATATCTCCTCCCAGGACACACACCCCTCCAGCAGCCGCCAATTACTCCCTCCCAGTACACACACACCCCTCCAGCACCCCCAAATACCCCCTCCTAGTACACACACACCTCCAACCCCCTCCCAATACCCCCAAATACTTCTTCTGTGTCCACTCCCCCAGCAGTGTCCTCTATTTGGGAACTTGAAATATTGTCACCCTAGATACAGTTGAATTTTAAAGGCAGATATTTTTGTTCCCCTTCATAGTGTGAATGCAGTAGGACCAGGCTCTGGAAGTCTCTATGAGCTACAATCACAGCTGGGTCCCCAGAGGCAGTTCCAGGAGGACGGGGTGATTCCCTGCACAGCCCGAACAGAGGCAGCGTTGCCCTTTTCTCTCCCCTCATTCTGAAGGCTTGGCCCAGACCCATGTCACAAGGTTCCGTGAGCTGGGTATACACTGGGAAAAGCACAGAGTAGGGGGACTCAGGCTGGTGCAGAGGGGGAGCAGAGCCCGGAGGCCTCCAACCTGGCTCTCTCTCTCCTTCCCCTCTCCACCTAGTAACTTGTGTACCCCGTTGTGGCTGGGCTGAATCTCGCCCCAGGGGGCCCAGCCTAGGGACACCCCATCCACTGACGGAAGAGGTGACTGGTGGTTGCAGGGAGTCTCACTTGCTCAAGTGGAGATGACTCCATCCAAGGCAGAGTGGTGCCTGCCGACATTCCCCGCTCCGGTGGGGTCTGTCCACCAGCTACCTCGTCCCTGGAATGCAGGGTCTTACCTCTGCCCCACACAGAGGGAGCCCTCATTGCTCAGTGTATAACAGGGGGGTCACCTAGCCTCCTGTACGTCAAGAGCAAGAGCCGGTATAAATGGGAGTGGTTCCCTCGGGCTTTGTCTGTGGGTCTGGAAGCCCAGGAGTGCACCGCCCCTCACTCCCAGGCTGGGGTGCCGCATGGCCGGAGTGACACTGCTCCACACCCACCTGAAGCTTGCAGTTTGGGTGGAGGGGTAACACTAAAAAGACAACAAAAAAATGCCTGCTCATGACCATAGCACAACCTCACTCCCTTACTCCTCCCATCAGGGTACAAACGGGGTGAAATAAAAAACCCCAGACTCATGATCCCCCCAAAGAAAACATAACCATAAGTTGTAAGGGGTGAAACTGTGTGGGGCGTGCATTTCAGGTATAATTATGCCTACTGAAAAGGGAAAGCCGAAACACTGAAAAAAAAGGCTATTTTATGGAACAGATGCTTGCTGTAAACTAACCCCAATAAACATTTGATTGCCTGCACTTTGAACTTCTGGTTTTTTGAAAGTGTTGTGCAGATTTCCATTGACGATGAGGACTGATAGGTCAGAGACAGAGAGTGACCAATCTGTGAAAAGTGTTCACCCATAAGAGATAGGATGTTTTTGTCTTCTATCATTTTCCTGTATGAGTACATTTGAGAACGTATCGATTGTCTGGTTTCACCCAGATTGTTGTTATTACACTGGATGTTGTGGTATATCACATTTTAAGGGACAGGTGGTGGCTGTTGAAGTTGTGCTTGAGTCTATGAGGAAGTTTGAGCCATCTGTCCAGAGGATAAAAATATCTACATATCTCAGGTATATCATTGATTTTGTGGTGCACTTGTCCAGAAATTTTTATTCAACATGGCTTCTTGTACCTTCCTAGTAGTACCCAAAGCTGTTCCTCTGGTTTGGACAAATGTTGAATATAAAATTGTTATGGGTGAGGATGAAATGGATGAGTTTGGCAATGAGGAAATTCAATGGGAAATGGGCAGCTAAATCCATGAAAATCCAAGCCTCATCCCT
>NC_048309.1:39706034-39739071 GCF_013100865.1 Trachemys scripta elegans
CTGTAATGGTGTATGTTTGAGTTCTCTCTCAAACTTGCCTAGTGATTGACCTCCATATTTAATAACAATGCTATCCACCAATATAAAAGCTTTCATCTGCAAATATCAAAGCTCTTTATAGCAGTGGGTAAGTATCATTAGCTCTAGTTTCTGCATGGGGAAAATAAGACATAAAATATTTTCCTAATGTCTCACAATACATTACTAGCAAAACTAAGAATAGAACTCATCAGTTCCTGGGCTACCAGTCCTCTGCTCTAACCACTAGACCCTCTCCCCAATAGAATTCAGAAAGCCTGACCCACCCCACCTTTACCCTTCAGCCTCATTCCCCTTCAAGAGTCATTGAATAAAACCCCCAGCAGCCCCTACTTCAACCACTAGACCTCACACCCCTCCTTGAGCTTAGGAACAGAACTCAGGATTCCTGCCACCTGTGTACCTATTCTCTAACCCCCTAGACACTACTCTCTACTCAGGAAGGGGATAGAATGTGGGCTGAGTCTTGACTACCAGTTCCCATATGTTCTAATTCACTACATCCCACTCCCTTCCCAGCATTTGGGGGGGTAGATGCCAGTAATCTTGATTCCCTTAGAAAAACATTTTCCTACCAAAGACCTTTTTCATAGCCCCCCTTCACATCCTTGTTCCTCAGGGTGTAGATGATTGGATTTAACATANCTACCAAAGACCTTTTTCATAGCCCCCTTCACATCCTTGTTCCTCAGAGTGTAGATGATTGGATTTAACATAGGGATGATGAGGCTGTACAGCAGAGAGATCAGCCTGTCCTTGTCCAGAGAGTAGCTGGAGATCGGTCTAATGTAGGTGAAGATGCAGCCGCTATAGTAGAACACGACTACCATGGGGTGGGATGCACAGGTAGAGAAGGCCTTTCTCCTCCCCGGGATGATTGCATCTTCAATATCCTGTCACAATGTGTTGCGGGTTTTGAGTGGGGCAGTCGGGGGCAGGACGTGGGTTGGCGTCGGATCGGTGTGGAGGGGGAGACATGTATACGGGGTTTGTACTGTACTCACCATGTGGTTCCCTATTGGATCTTCGGCAGCACTTTGGCAGCGGGTCCTTCACTCGCTCTGGGTGAAGGACCTGCCCACCGAAATGCCGCCGAAAACCCGGAGTGAGTGAAGACATCCCCCCACACCCTCCACCACCGCCGAAGTGCTGCCAAGGACCCGGTAGGGAACCGGTTCTTAGGATTTTTGGAGTTCATCACTGGGATAAAGGGCAAAATCAGGGCTCGGGGGGAGGAGCAGGAGTTAAGCTCGGGGTGAGGTGCTGGCAGAGGGTGACAGAGGGCAAAACCTGACACAGGTGGGGCACAGTGGGTAACAGTTACCCCCGTGGGATTGAAGAAAGAACAGGAGTACTTGTGGCACCTTAGAGACTAACAAATTTATTAGAGCATAAGCTTTCGTGGACTACAGCCCACTTCTTCGGATGCATATAGAGTGGAATAAATATTGAGGAGATATATATACACAAATACAGAGAGCATAAACAGGTGGGAGTTGTCTTACCAACTCTGAGAGGCCAATTAAGTAAGAGAAAAAAAACTTTTGAAGTGATAATCAAGATAGCCCAGTACAGACAATTTGATAAGAAGTGTGAGAATACTTACAAGGGGAGATAGATTCAATGTTTGTAATGGCTCAGCCATTCCCAGTCCTTATTCAATCCTAAATTGATTGTGTCTAGTTTGCATATCAATTCCAGCTCAGCAGTCTCTCGTTGGAGTCTGTTTTTGAAGTTTTTCTGTTGTAAGATAGCCACCCGCAGGTCCGACATTGAATGACCAGACAGTTTAAAGTGTTCTCCCACTGGTTTTTGAGTATTATGATTCCTGATGTCAGATTTGTGTCCATCAATTCTTTTGCATAGAGACTGTCCGGTTTGGCCAATGTACATGGCAGAGGGGCATTGCTGGCACATGATGGCATATGATATATGATATATATGCCATCATGTGCCAGCAATGCCCCTCTGAAACCCAGTGGGATTGAGATGCCCATGTTTGCAAAAATGGTGGAGGGCAAATCAGCTGTTTTTATTTCCCCTCTCACAGACAGCACCTCTCAGCATCGGCTTCCCAAGGCTGAGTTCTTAAAGGCACAGGCATCCCAATGCCTAGTCAATGCAGCTCCTCTTTGTCTGATCTAACCTACTTGAGGCTATGTCTACACTACAAAATTCAAAGCGCTGCCATGCGTGCCAGTGCTCCTGGTAATCCACCTCGAGCACTGGGAGCCAAGCCTGTCCACACTGGCGCTTTAAAGCGCTCAAACTTGCTGCGCTCAGGGGCGGGGATGATTTTTCACACCCCTGAGCCAGCAAGTTAGAGCGCTTTAACTTGCCAGGGTTGATAATCCCTGAAACTTAATTCAATGAAACATTTTACATATATCCCCTCAGAAACAAAGAATCCCTAATCACTGTATCTGATTGCATAGAGTCTCCGAGCAGTTTCCCCAGTTGTCTTACCTGCTGCTGGGATTCCCTGAATTCCCTGATTTTTTAATTTTTTTTCTTCTCATTTTTAGAGCAGATGTTTATTCTGTTGGATCATCTGACCTCCACTCTGACTGAATTTCTGGTCTATTGTCAAAACTTTGTTTTCAGTCCATCCACCAATGGTGTAAATATTGGTGATCAGACCAATAGTCCGTCTACTCTAGTATCCTGTCGTGTGACAGTGGCCAATGCCAGGTGCTTCTAAGGGAATGATCAGACAGGCAATGACTCATTGAACCATCCCATTGTCCACTCCCAGTATCTGGCAGTCAAAAAACGTTTTAGGGACATGCAGAGCATGGGCCTGCATCCCTGATTATCTTGGCTAATAGCCATTCTACTTACCCTGAGGGACTGATCTAATTCTTTGTTCAACCCATTCATAGTTTTTCCTTTCAAAATATAATGCACACACATCTACAACCCCAAGATACCTTTACAACCACAAGAATTCTAAAATCATGAGTTATACACCCTTGAGTCAAGAAATGTTAATAAATAAATATCTTTTTTTGTTCCTCTTTGTTCCTGAGCCTGTAGGATGGGTGCAGTAAGGCCAGTTCCAATGCCTTGAGCCTAAACACCTGAATGAATATTAGGGCTAGTCTACACTACCTGCTCGGATCGGCTGGTAGAAAGCGATCTCTCGGGGATCGATTTATCGCGTCTCATCTAGACGTATAAATTGATCCCCGAATCGACGCACGTACTCCCACCTCGTCAGGAGGAGTAAGCGCCATCGACAGGGGAGCTGCGGCAGTTGATTTGCCGCCGTCCTCACAGCGGGGTAAGTCAAAAAAGATACGTAGAATTCAGCTACGCTATTCGCGTAGCTGAATTTGTGTATCTTAAATTGATCTCCCCTCCCCCAGTGTAGACCTAGCCTGAGTCTACCCTCATACTCCCAACATTTAATATACCTAAGGCCATATCTACAATTTAAGTGTGGGTTAACTCAAGTTATGTCACCATAGAGTCACTATGGTTACTATGTCACTTGTGTGCATGCCTCCTGGACTCCTTGCCTCAGCAGTCAGGGTACTCACCAGAAGCACTTGTATAGATTCAGAATGAGGTGCACCATGAATAGATATCCCACTGTGCACCCACTGTATTTTGGGAAGCTTTGGTTTGGCAGTGTATGCTGGGTACCAAACAGGTCAGACAGGGGTTGTTGTGGCCATGGGATCAAACTTCTTATAATGCATTGTTAACCATCCACTGAACTAAGTTAATGAGGTTACAGCGGGGTTTTGCAAAATGGAGTAAGCTTTTTAAAATGGGGTTTTAGTTACAATATGGAATCTTATTAAAACAAGTGTAATGAACAATTTAAAATGTTGGGAGGCAAACAGGAGTTACAATGTTAGAACAGTGAAGTTTGGTTTGTTCATTTGATACAGAATAAAGTCATATTAATAATAGTAATTAAAGAAAAGAAACAATTTCATTCTTCAGCTCTACATTGACTTGCAAATGACCTTCAATCCAGAGGTGTTGAATGGGTCACACTTTATGTAATTGTCTCAAGGCTATATAATTTTTTTTGAAACAATCTGAGCTGGTGGTTTCAGCATCCAACAGAACATACCACACATTACAATTAACATTAAACTTATCAGAATAAAGAAAAGAATAATTGGTGGCCCATCCTTTAAAAATATCATACCAATGGTGTGTTTTAATTTGTTCTGCTTGTGCAGATACTCTTTATATTTCAGATCCCTGATGTAAAATAGCCAGACTGCGTGTCTGAACCTGGGTCTGTGTGATTTCAGTCAGTTGGATAATTTGGTTATTTTTCTTCATTAGTTTGTACAGACTTGTCCAATTAACCCACAAAGAAAAGTTTAGAATATTACTGGTATCCATTGTGTTAGTTCTTTTATCCTCATGAGTTGGGAAGTGATAGGTTAAGGTGTGAGTTTTTAACATAGTTATATTAGACATACATTGCTCTATTGGTGGTTCTTTCCACAAAAGCTTCTTTAATCCAATGCCTCTGTAGCGAGGTTGAGACTCACCAGCGCAGCGCCTCCTGCTGGTCATCTCAAGAATTAGCTCTCCAGTGTACAGAGCACCTCCTACTGGCCAGTGTCTCACCTGCCGCTGGCACCTGCGTCACTGCCAGACCCCGGTGCCCTTTACCTTGGGGTGCTACCCCCACAGTAACCTCTTATTCTGGGTTTCCCCTTCCAGGGGAACCCCTAATCCTCTAAACCCACCTTGCCTCATTTGGCTACTGCCAGTCATGATCTAGCCCCCGCTCACTGGGGCAGACTGCAGTGTAATGGCCACTCATCATTGGCAAGGGACCTGCTGCCATTGTAGCTGATTCTGACAGATAGCAGTCTTACATATCAGTGGTGTGAGAAACTGCTGCCTGTAGGAATTAGCTTCATCACATTGCAGTGTTACAGGGAGCACATCCCTATAGTTTGCAGTTTCATACACATATATGTGTGTGAAAATGATATCTTTAAGACCGTGCTACCTGCAGCAGCGAAAGATCCAACTTTGCTAAAAAAGGCATTTCAAGCAGTCTCACATGTAAAACCAACCTGATAGCTTTCTTTAACAGTGTAACAAGCCTACAAGCAGTACATGTGGTATATCTTGCCTTTAGTAAGGCTTTTGATACTGTCTTCCATGACCTTCTCATAAACAAACTATGGAAATGACACCTAGATGGACATAACAATAAATAAGATGGGCATAACAAGTGGGGTTCTTCAGGGATCAGTTCTGGATATGTTTCTATTCAAAATCTTAATGATTGAGATAATGGCATATGTCAAGGCTGGATCCCCACTTTGAACTTTACGGTACAAATGTAGGGGCCTGCATGAAAACTTCTAAGCTTAACTACCAGCTTAGATCTGGTTCGGCTGCCACCATTTCAATGGATTCCATTCCTGGGAAACCTTGAAAAACCTTCACCAAATCCCCGGTGAATACAAATCCAAACCCCTTGGATCTTAAAACAAGGAGAAATTAACCATTCCCCTCCTTCTTCCCACCAACTCCTGGTGAATCAAGATCCAAACCCCTTGGATCTTGAACAAGGAAAAATCAATCAGGTTCTTAAAAAGAAGGTTTTTAATTAAAGAAAAAGGTAAAAATCATCTCTGTAAAATCAGTATGGAAATTAACCATACAGGGTAATCAAACTTAAAGAGCTCAGAGGACTCCCCTCTAGTCTCAGGTTCAAAGTACAGCAAACAAAGATAAACACTGTAGTAAAAGGTACATTTACAAGTTGAGAAAAACAAAGGAAAACTAACACGCCTTGCCTGGCTATTTACTTACAAGTTTGAAATAGGAGAGACTTGTTTAGAAAGATGTGGAGAACCTGGATTGATGTCTGGTCCCTCTCAGTCCCGAGAACAAACACACTCCCAAACAAAGAACACAAACAAAAGCCTTCCCCCGCCCTCCCCCCCCAGATTTGAAAGTATCTTGTCCCCTTATTGGTCCTTTAGGTCAGATGCCAGCCAGGTTACCTGAGCTTCTTAACCCTTTACAGGGAAAAGTATTTTGGAGTCTCTGGCCAGGAGGGATTTTATAATACTGTACACAGGACAGCTATTACCGTTCCCTTTATAGTTATGACAGCATAGGATTGAGATAATGGCATAGAAATATGATAACAGTTTTCAAGCATGTACAAATAAAGTAGGATCTATTCAAAATCTTAATGATTGAGATAATGGCAGAAATATGATAACAGTTTCCAAGCATGTACAAATAAAGTAGCATCTTTTTACAGAAGCTGTTTCTTACAATCTGTACATATCACTAACTGCTACAGATAGCACATTTCTACACATAGCAATTTCACATATACTATAGTGCAAGAAACTGCTACCTGTAGGCATTTGCTACATCAGGTAGCAGTTTAATACCATAGCAGCTTCTAATGATCTATAAGTATCAGAAAATGCTACCAGTAGCACCATTCCTACGAGGAGCAGTATCTTTCACTACACCGGCAGTGGAGCTGATCTGATCACCTTATCAGCTCAGCTCCCCCACCAATGAAGATCAGCCCCTGCCAGCACTGCTCCACACCCACCTCAGGCTTGCAGCATGGCCCCCTGTTTCCCAAATGATTACACCCACGTTAAAAATTGGGGGGTGGGCATGTTTTTTTTAAGGATTTTGTAAGCCCCTCAGAGATCATTGACATATATAGCCAGCCGCCGCTCATGTATCTATTTCCATTTCTAATATCACTTCATTCACCTTTACATTAATATAATAAAGGGGATGAGATCTTGGCTGTTCATTTCTCCATCACATACAGCTCCATGAAATTGTTCATCTCATAAATCCTATCCTCCAGGGAGCACAGCTGCCTAGTTTGAAGGTCTCCTGTTTGCAGGTGTACTGATGGGTTCCTCTCACCCTCCCCATGTGCTATAGTGCTCTGTGACAAACCTGTGCAACTTGCGTGCACTGCAGCTCATTAAAGAAACCCAGCCTCTCCTGTCTGTGTGAAGTCCCTAATGGCTCACTATGTTTTGTTTGGGTCCCATGAGAGGTGTCAACCATCATCATTTTCACCCCCTCCTTGTGAAGGACATAAATCCACACCGTGTAGAGGTCAAAGCATAGGGGTTTCTTACACACAGCGCTGGCGGAGTGTCACCTGGCTTATTAGGCTCAGAGACACTGTCAATCAATTGATTACAATGAAATATATAGATTTTCCATGGGCGGGGGAAAGTGACAGGGTAGGCAGTTCCACACCCCGGGATAGGTTCTGCAGCAAGACAAGATAGCACAATAGCCAATGGTTAAAAGGTTACACAATGTCTCCGCCCAGGGTCTCAAGTTAGCAAGTTAACATTTGATTAATACTTTGATAAAATGTTATTAGTATAAAATATATATGTTGAATTCTGATTTGGGGTCCATAGGAATGGAGTAACTCCTTTGATTGTCTGACAGGTACATGTCTAGGGGAATAAAACAAAGAAACAGTGAAAGCATATGGAAATAGAGATTGTCTCCTTTATGTCTTAAGGCAGGGCATTGGTCCCTTGGAAGGGAGGTGGAAGGATGCCATATCATTATAGTGACATGTGCCAATATTTCATAAACTCAAGGTTGGATCTGTGGGAAGACTGTTTTCCCTTCAGGAGAAACACAATAGGAACAGGGATCCTTTGTTCAATTTGAAACATTGGATGAAATATAATTATTCAGTTATTGCTTCAACATCTGGCATTTCTACTGACCAAGCAGATCTTAGCAAAGGCAATGTTATTTTGTTTACCCCAGCTTTCTCGTAGCTGATCACTATTAGCTAGACATCTGGTCTCCAGACCAAACTCTGGACTTTGGGTCTGGAAAAGAGCTGGCATAATTCATATACCAGGTCATTATATAACATGCACATGGATTTTAACCCTTCACCTTGAGACCCTTTTTTCCAACCTGGCATGATGGTGTTAGGGAGTGCTAATGTCAATGCTAAGATTCAGGCCTGTATTTTTGCCTAAAATATAGTATTTTAAGTTTTGCTTCCCTGTTTAATTTTTGATACATATATTCCTACTAATTCTTACTCCATGAACAAAAGCGATCCTTTCTAAGAAAAGAACAACAACACTGTGTATATGTTGCTTTTGCCCAAGCCAAATGGGTTTGTTAGAATAAAAATAAAAACAAATAAAAGCAGTTAAAGTGTTACTGGGCATGGTAAAAGTATAATATACGAGTGCACCCTTAAAAACTCCCTCAACTCCTTATCTCAAAGCCAAGGTCAAACAAGCAGCCAGTCGGGAACAGCAAATGAGGGATTTGTGTGTGGGGGGAGATAAAACACTAAAAAGACCAAAAAATCCCTGTCCCTGACCGTAGCACAACCTCACTCCCTTAACCCTCCCATGGGGGTACAAAAGGGGTGAAATAAAAACTCCAGACTCATGACCCCCCAAACCAAAACATAACCATAAGTTTATAAGGGCTGAAACTGTCGGTGTGCATTTCGGGTATAATTATGCCTACTGAAAAGGATGCCTACTGAAAAGGGAAAGTCAAAACACTGAAAAATAAGGCTGTGTTATAGAACACATGCTTGCTGAAACTAACCCCGATAAACATTCGATTGCCTGCACTTTGATCGTCCGGTCTTCTGCTTTCTGTGTGCACAACAAGAACCGGAAAAAATAAAAAGGTAAAGAAAAAGCCCCCTAACAAACAAACCAGGACCAGCTTAGTTTCAAATTACTGGCACATTTTCCTTTGTAGAGTCAAATACAGCTGTCTCCACAGCTCCATCTAGTGGCAGATCCTTCTTATACACACACTTTAATTCTGGGTGTTTTACTCCCAAAACAAATTGAACCTTGAGACCTTTTTTCAGAACATTAAAACAAGCACCAGAGATATTTTCCCCTTCTATTTGATTTCTTACATGAAACTTATATTGTGCTGCCTTTCACATGGAACCCAGAATTGCTCAAGACAGCGAAGGCAGGAGAGAGACCCTGCCTCACCTAAAATTGCTAACCTGAGCCAGGTCTCCCAGGGCAGTGAGATTAGACTGAGACCACTAAGCTCTGTAACTCTGGTGTTGCTTTGTGAGGAGGGGAGAGTTTGTGTCTCCTTGTTTTCCTGTCTTTGAAACTGTAACAGACAGAGACTTTTAGGTCCAGATTCACAAGGTGGATTTAGGTGTCTAACTGTTGCATTAAGTGCCAACATTTAGAAACTGATGGCATTCATGGAAACCCTGCTCAGCTGCTCCCTAGCCCTATAGGTGCCTACAAACTTCAGGTGTCTAAGTTTCCACCTGTAAAGCCCCCAAGATGCCATTTTTTTGCCAGTGGGCATAGGCAAAGCCCCCTAAGCACTGACATTGCTGAGCAGCTCAGCACCTAACTCAGGCCTAAACCTCACTGGAATTTACAAACTAGGTGTTCCCCCACCTATCTTGCCTAAGGGGCCTGATCCCATGGGTGTGCTCAGATCTCTCTCTCTCTCAATCTCTCCTGCTGAAGCTGTTCCACTCTGTGTACTTACTTAAAACTTCCCTGGAGCAGGGACTTGGCGCCAGGGTCTCCCAGAAGCAAGGTACTAAGCCACTAGGCTAAAGAGAGAGTGAGAATTACTCTACAGCCTAGTGGCTAATGTGACTAATGCATTTTCCTGAGAGAGCTAGGTTCCAGACCCTGCTTCAATGAAAGTTGGACCTGGGTCTCCCACCTCCCATGAGATTGCACTTTTGGCTGGCTCCTGGCGCTCCCAAGATCCTCAGGAGTCCTCCCTGCCTGCCTGGTGGGTTGCTGCCCCCTACTAGGGCTTACAGGCATCACACTCTCAAGGCTCTTCCCTCACCATTCCCACAATGTCCAGGAGGGATGAAATTAGTGTGTGGGAAAATGGTGGTACTTTCCTGAAGCTAGACCAACTGTGAAGTTGAGTTGAATTCACAGAGTTCTTGGTCCTCCAGTTTCCAGAAAAGAACATGAAAGATTTCAGGGGGAAATTAATCATGTGTGGCTTTTATGGTAGCAGTCCTCTGCTAAGGCTAATGGAGTCTGGTGTCTCTGTCCACACCACACTATCAGTTCACGTTACACTCACCTCCCAATCTCCATCCAAAATTCCATACTCCCAGCCCAACCACCAAAAAGAGCTACAATAAGGACAAAAGCACTTCACTTAGGCTAGGTCTATACTACCCGCCTGAATCGGCGGGTAGAAATCGACCTCTCGGGGATCGATTTATCGCGTCCCGTCGGGACGCGACAATTGATCCCCGAATCGGCGCTCTTACTCCACCAGCGGAGGTGGTAGTAAGCGCTGCCGACAGAAAGCCGCAGAAGTCGATTTTGCCGCCGTCCTCACAACAGGGTAAGTCGGCTGCGATACGTCGAATTCAGCTACGCTATTCACGTAGCTGAATTTGCGTATCTTAAATCGACTCCCCCCTGTAGTGTAGATGTACCCTTAGAAAGGAACAATCAGTTGCACACTATGAAATGGGAAATGACTGCCTAGAAAGGAGTATTGCGGAAAGGGATCTGGGGGGTCATAGTGGATCACAAGCTAAATTTTAAGTCAACGGTGTAACACTGTTGCAAAGAAAGCGAACATCATTCTGGGATGTATTAGCAGGAGTGTTGTACGCGAGACCATGAGAAGTAATTCTATTTTACTCCACTCTGATATGGCCTTAGCTGGAGTACTATGTCCAGTTCTGGGTGCCACATTTCAGGAAGGATGTGGACAAATTTGGAGAATCCAGAGAAAAGCAACAAAAATTTTTAAAGGTCTGTGTGACAGGATCTGCTTATCCCGCACTAACCCAGACAGGGTTAAGCCCATGGTACTGACAGCGGAAGTCCCGCCTTCCTGGCAAGATTGGGCATGCTCCAAGTGCTCTAGTAGTATAAAGGGAGGGAGATCAGCTCATTCTGTACTGGAGGCCGCAGGGGGAGGACCTGTCTGGGAAGCTCCTGTGGAGGGCCAGCCACAGCTTCTGATTACACCAGGAATCAAAGCTGTCCACAGCCCACCTGCACCCTGGTGACTGGAGGAACCCCTGGAGATGACTGGCCCTGCCAAACACAGAGGACCTGACATCTCATGGGAAACCCCAACATAGACTCTGGTAGGAAGTGACCCAGGGAGGGTGACAGAGTGGTACCTGCCACCCGGAGAAACTCAGTGTGTTTCGGTAGGACCCCCCACCCCCACTGAGTCAGTGGCAAGCCACTACACCACTGTTAGGGCCCTGGGTTGGAGCCTGGTAGAGACGGGTGGGCCTGGGCCCCCCTTCTGGGGATGTCCCACCCCATAAGGGGCGCCCCAATGCTTTGTAGACCCTGGCCGTTAGGCCACACTGCCCTGCACCCAAGGGCTGCTCTGTAGACTTTGGCCGCTAGGCCATGCTGTCCTGCACCCAAGGGTGGCACTATAGACTCTGGCCTCTAGGCCACCCTATCCTACACTGAAGGGCTGCTTCATAGACTGTGATGGATAGGCCACGCGGACCTGACCATAGGGGCATGGACCTTCACAGTCTACAAACATGACCTTAAGGGAAGATTGAAAAAGATTGGGTTTGTTTAGTCTGGAAAAGAGAAGACTGAGGGGGGATTTGATAACAGTTTTCAAGTACATAAAATGTTTCAAGGAGGAGGTTGGATAAGCACTGGAATAAATTACCTAGGGAGTTTGTGGAATCTCCATCACTGTAGATTTTTAAGAGCAGGTTAGACAAACACCTGTCAGGAATGATCTATATAATACTTAGTCCTGCCATGAGAGTGCAGGGGACTGGACTAGATGATCTCTCAAGGTCCCTTCCAGTCTTGTGATTCTATGATTCTATTCTATTTCTGTTGAACTAGTCAACAGTGAAACAGCTATAATGGTGTGCATAGATGGGGCCAAATGGGATTTGAAAATGATGGTGTTGAAATAAAGCTTTAAGGCTGGGATTTTCAGAAGACCCTCAGGGAGTTAGGCATCCAACTTCCACTGGCCCTCATGCAAGGTTAGCTGCGGGCCTTACTGCCTTACATCCCTTTGAAAACCCCAGTCTCAGTACCTATGATTAGGTAAATCAACTTTACAAAGCTGGCTGAAATATTATCATTAGGCTTCAGAGTCAAGACCCTAATTGAGAAGCGAGAGATCCATCACCATGTTCCATGAACATCTTGGGTTAAATTTATCCCTGGCATGAATACATTGATTTTAATGAGGTTAGAGCAAATATTTCTCTCTGGAGATTCCAAATGACTGCTACAAATTTTAGATGCTCGATTCTGACTAAAACTCAGTGGAATTCAGACCCCAAACTTCCTTAGATCCCGTTTAAAATCTTAAACACAGATTTTCCACACAGAATCCTTTACCAGGGTCATGTCTGGTGCATTTATTTCCCACCCATGAGGCTCAGACACGTATTTCTTTCTGTAAAATTGTCAAAGCCAGAGATGTGCAAGTGATCTACACCACTCCAGAAAGACACACTCTGGCTTTGGATGTAAACTGGCATAGAAATGTATATCAACAATGAACACCACCTTTTCCAGATACAATCTACATCAAGGCTGTACACTACAATTAAATGTACTTCACCAAAGAACAAGATGCTGACTTTTTTTTCCATCTATAGCAGCAGCATCCTTGAAAACACACCAGAAGTTCTGGGGATATCTTCTCAAGAGCCCTTTTTAAAGTACATGTACTTAAGTTCTCCTTCAAGTTCCCCATTGTTAGTAATAAAGAACCAACACCATTTATTTATTTGAGCTAGTAGGTGAGATATATTTCACGTATTGCAATAGCTATTATAATGGATCTGATTGTTCAATCTTTCATGCATGTTTGAATTCTATCTCTATCTATCTATCTATTTCCCCATTTCTGTATGTTCCTTTCTGTCTCTTTCTCTTTCTCTCTGTGTGACCATTTGTGTCACTATTGGAATGTTCATAACTTTCAGGTGTTGTGGAAATCAGAATCTGTAGTCTTTTAAAAAACTACCATGCCTTTCACGGGCACATACATTTCTTTCATGTAACCATCAGATAATGTAATCTTTCTGCTTTTGCTATGCTGAAAATTAATGGATCCCAGTATCAAATGGACTCAGGAATCTTAAAATATAAAGTGTGAAATATAAGGAATATAATGATTCTAAATGTTATTAATTAAAATAAGTTATTGTTATCTGTCTCTCAATCACCAAATTATTATCTCTCCATCTATATTTGTGTCTCTTTCTTTATCTATCAATCTAACTCTTTGCCTGTCCATTGAATTAGTTGAAAATTATGGTTGTTGGGAAGGATAGAATTTGGCTCTTCAGAAGAGAGGTGTTATAATCTGTCATGCATTGGATGGCCCAGACATTTCATACTTCAGCATTATCTTTAGGGTATTATTTTTTCTCTTTGAACATCTGTTACCAAAATATCGGGTCCACCTAGCTGAGAGCCAATCACAGCCAGACAGGGATAAGGAGGAGTTACTTTATTTTGCAGAAGAAAGGAGAGCTTTGCACCTTAGTACAAACATTTTGTTTTACATATATTTTACAGATTTTTTTATATACATTTAGATAAAGGTTTTTGCAGTGTTAACACTTGATTGGTGGTGGTTAGACCCATGCTTTTGCTATCTGGTCAGTGAAAACCGGCTTGGGACCAGCTTCAACTACTTTAAGGCCTTGAAGGGAAAACAGTTGAAAAGTTCAGGCTACTGTGTACTTGAAGTATTTGCTTCCCCCTAATGGCTATTTGTTGACATAAAGGCTGCTTTGTTAAGGGGGGGTCATTAGTAACTTTTACAGTTTTTCCTTCGGGCCTGACAAATTCAAAAATTGTCAGGCCCATTACGCAATTTGCGATCAAGCTGGAGGGACAGATACTGGGTTTTTTTATGGACAGCAGAGTTTTTGATTATAGCATTATACAGGCATTTGGCACATTGTATTATTATTTAGATAACACATAGAAAGAAAAGAAAGAAAATCATTTATTTAACAATTGTTTGGAAGAGCCTTGTAAACTATGACCCAAGGTCTGGAAGGAGGTTCTCAAAACTAAAGGTGTGATTAAGAGATACAGCATGGAAAACAACAGCAGCATTTTTAGTGGCTTGTAAATTTTGCTTAATTAATCCGGAATGATTAGCATAGAAACAACATTTTTTTTTTATGCGAGCACAAGTCCCCCCTAATTGGTTCATATGCTTGGAAGGAGCATTGAGAATGTTTGCACTTTTATTTAGAAAATTTTTAAGTATGTTTTTATGGCCACAGATTAGATGGTACTTTTGATGTGTCTGTAAGGGCAGTGGGCCAAGCCTGATGCTCTAGATTATTTTGAATGGCTATTAGCTGGTCATTTAGGATATTCTGAATTTTTGAACATGCTAGATCCCACTGCAATGCTTTTTTAGTTTTAGTGATATTTAATATTATTTTTGTTAGCAACTTTTGGGTTATAGAACTAAGGGCGGAGATAACATGTAATTTATTAATTTTAGCTTGTACCTGGGTTAGCTGTGCCCCAATTTCTCATCATGTTTTGGTTTTTAAAAATATTTTAAACTGCTGCTGCACTATTGGCCCCATCCCATAGGGATTCGGTTAAGTCACTTTTTTTTTTTTAGAGGAAATAACCCAAACCCTCTGTGCTAATTTAATGGCAACCCCCTGTGAGCAATTTGGGTATGTAGAGGTGATTTGGAAACTGGATAAGGGTAATGAAAATTTAACAGTTCCTAGTGTAGTGTTAATTACAGTTTATTGATATTTTTTTTTTTTGGTGTAGTATTATATTATATTTTTAAGCATGGGTTTTATACGTTTTTTTTTTGGCCAGTGTATAATTTTTTATTTTTTTATTAGGGTTAGTTTTTAATGTTTTTTGTAGGCAGGAATCCCTGGACTTTGGTGGTTCCAATGAAGCAAGTGTTCCTTCTTCTCTTTTCCTGAAACAGTCATGGTTCAGCATTTTACAGGGGAGAGATTACTTGCACATTACCCTGTAATGGTTTTGCGTCTTCTAAAAAAATTTAAAGGCACAGTAGGTCTGGTAGTGGACAAGGGAGAGGTTACTAGCACTTTACCTTGTTGCTGTTGTTGTTGTTGTTGTTTTTTTTTTTTTTTTTTTTTTTTTTTTGCTGTTTAGAAGGCACAGCAGAGCTAGAAGGAGAAATAGGCTTATTAGTTGGAGAGCCCTCCCGAGGTGGAGGGGTCTTTTTACAGTGAGAAGCATGGGTCCAGGTAGGCAGTTCTTAGCACTTCACAGCGGTGTTGGTGGTTAACAGCACTTGGAAAGGCCTTTCCAGTGTGGAGCCAAAGCAGTCTTTTGTTGATAGACTTTACATAGATTTAGTTTTTTTGTTTTAATGAATGGCAGGGCTGCTAGGGTCTTTGAGTAGCACTTCTTTTATCTGTGAGAAAAGAAACCTAACACATTTTATTAATGCCTGGCAGTGTTTTGCAGATTTTATAGTTGCTTGGACACATTTAGGCCCCCCTTTTCTTGTCTGTTAGCCAAGTCTTAGCTGTGGGCAGTGTCCTTGGATGGGGCCAGCCTATTATCTTTGGACTAAGCTTGCTAGCTATTTTTTTTTTTTTTTTTTAGTTAATTTGTTTTGGTTTTTTTTCCTTCTCCCCTTCTTGGCTTTTTTTAACCTACAAAGGAAACTTTTATTTTTTATTTATATATATATATATATATATATTTAACAATGAACACATACACATTGCCATTATACAGTACATTAGTTTTATTACTCAATGTATGCCATGTACACCCTTTCAGTAAAATAACTTTTATACAGAGCTTTGGAGCAACAAACCGGGACAAGCACACCCACTTTTGTAGAGTCCACTCAGTACAACCTCTGGTGTCCAATAGCTTTCCTCCCTCCCCAGCCCTCTGGCTAGAAATCTGAGGTAGCCAGAAGGATCCCATGGGCAATATGGGGAGTGGGTTAACCTTCCATGTCCTTGCTTCCGAAGACTGTTGGTATGCAAATTTTAACAACAATTTTGGCCATAGAACATAAAAATAATTTTTATTGTGCCAGTAAATGCATGGTACATTGAATGCTATTCAGCTGGCATCTGTTTTTTCTGATGATTTGAAAGACAAAAGAACAGAGGTCTACCCCTTCTGGGCAGTCAGTCATTGCTTAAAATATTGTTTTATATACATATACTTTTGTTGATTTTAGACAAAACAGAGGAATTACCCCATATTTCCTTGTATTTGTTTTATAGGCAGCCCAGGTTTCAGTGGCTTCTACCTTATTAGTTAGAAAATTGCATTGTGCCAGCAATGCCCCTCTGCTATGTACATTGGCCAAACTGGACAGTCACTATGCAAGAGGATAAATGGACACAAGTCAGATATCAGGAATGGCAATATACAAAAACCTGTAGGAGAACACTTGAACCTCCCTGGCCACACAATAGCAGATGTAAAGGTAGCCATCTTACAGCAAAAAAACTTCAGGACCAGACTCCAAAGAGAAACTGCTGAGCTCCAGTTCATTTGCAAATTTGACACCATCAGATCAGGATTAAACAAAGACTGTGAATGGCTATCCAACTACAGAAGCAGTTTCTCCTCCCTTGGTGTTCACACCTCAACTGCTAGCAGAGCACCTCACCCTCCCTGATTGAACTAACCTCGTTATCTCCATTCTGATTTATACCTGCCCCTGGAGATTTCCATTACTTGCATCTGAAGAAGTGAGGTTCTTACCCACGAAAGCTTATGCTCCCAATACTTCTGTTAGTCTTAAAGGTGC
Source organism: Trachemys scripta elegans (assembly GCF_013100865.1). NCBI lineage: Eukaryota > Metazoa > Chordata > Testudines > Emydidae > Trachemys > Trachemys scripta. The sequence continues at coordinate 39,722,868 of NC_048309.1, forward strand.
CACAGGACCCTCTATCTGTGTATCAGTGCACTGTTCTGTGTTATCTTGAAAGTATTCTTTGAGTCGGAGGTGGCGAAAGTAGTCTTCCAGATCACCGCAGAACTGTATCATGTTCGTGGGGGTGCTGGGGCAAAAAGAGTCCCCGAGATAGGACAGACTCTTCTGCTGGGTTGAGTGTGTCACTGGATAAATTGACGATATTGCTGGGTGAATTAGGGGCATGTGGCAGGTAGGATTTTAGACACTTACGGTCCTTTTTCCTTTGTAGAGAGGTGAAGTGTGTAATGTAGATCTCCTGTCTTATTTTAGTAAAGTCCATTTGTGTGGAGGGTTGGTTATTTATGAAAGTCTCCAGGTTGGAGAGCTCTTTTTTGATGTTTTCCTGTTTGCTGTATAGGATGCTGATCAGGTGGTTCCTCAGTTTCTTTGATAGTGTATGGCATGATCTCTCACTGTGGTCTGTGCAGTATGTAGATAGCAATGGATTTTTCACCTTCAGTCCATTTGGTATGATGTTCATCCATTTGCATTTGGAAAGGAAGATGATATGTCCAGACACTCAGCTGGGACGTATCAGTGTGAATGGCTCTTCTAAAGCAGGGATTTGAACCACAATTATCCCCCCTTTTTCTAGTTAAGCACCCAAACCACAGGGCTATAGGCCAGGCTGGATGGGCACTTTTCTCATTTGGGTTCAGGCAGGGAGTGTGGTTCAATGATCAGAGCAGTGGGTACTAGGAGTGAGGTGCAACCTTGAAATAGAGTGTGCTCTGGCAATGAGACACCCTGGATCTGTTTTGACCACCGGGAGGGAAGCAGTTTCTGGAGGTTAATGAAGGTCAGAGCTCCTAGATTCTATCCCACTTCTGGGAGAGGAGTTAAGTGGTTAGAGTGTGGGGGATGGAAGTCAGGACTACTGGGTTCTCTCCCTGGCTGTGGAGACAAATGAGATCTGTTAGTTGGACAGAGGGGTGTGAGAGAGAAAGAAACTCCAGATTCATTCAGTCACCAAAGAGAAACCTCTGACATGTTGCATCCTTACTCATTCTTCTTGTTTACAGTCCATGCTCTTCTTACCTGCAGTTAAGTGAAGAGGTGGCCATGGAGAATCAAACCACACCAACTGAGTTCATCCTCTTGGGATTTTCCAAACTCCCGGGCTTGCGTTTCCTCCTCTTGGGCATCATCTCCATCATCTACATTTTTACCATGCTGGGGAACATGCTCACCCTCCTCCTTTCCTTGGTGGAGCCGTGTCTCCAAACTCCCATATACCTCTTCCTGGGGAATCTCTCCCTCCTAGACATCTTCCAGACCATCACCACCATCCCCCAGATGCTGCAGCACCTTCTTTCAGGCAGCAGCAGCCTCTCTTACACAAGCTGCATGGCACAGCTCTACTTCTTCCTCTTATTTGTGGGGGTAGAGGGCATTCTCCTGGCCACCATGGCATATGACCGCTATGTGGCCATATGCAACCCACTGCGCTACACAGTGCTCATGAGTAGCAAGCTTTGTTCCACATTAGTGGCTGCCTCTTGGCTCACTGGCTCTCTCAATGCAGCTGTTCACACAGTCCTCACAATCCAGCTGTCCTTCTGCGGTGTCAACAGACTCAGCTACTTCTACTGTGACATCCCACCCCTGCTGGCTCTGTCCTGCGGAGATGTCTCNAGCTCTGGGGGAAACAGTCTCTATCCCTGCACCCTCTGAGCTCCAGTAGCTTGGATTTTCAATCACTCCCAAAACTTTTTGTTTCAGTTTCCCACCCGTCGGCCCTCCTGTCCGCAGTCACCAGGCTGGTGGTGGTAAAACTTAAAAGGCACTGACACCAGTACTGCCCTTACAGTACCAGTAAATGTGGCTATCAGATATTACTGTCTGCTTTCCAGTCTACATGGTCTCCATGCCTGCTGAAATTAACTTCCTAGCAACCCTATAGCAAGCCACACAATAAAAAACAGAACATATAGTATTCATAAGATAGTACAGGCTTCGCCCATGTCCCTCACAGTCAATCAGATGTTGAAGAGCTGGGACTTGGTTGTCGACTTACAACACCTTTTAGCCAGTGTTGCTATCTAGTTATATGCCCTTTTCCCATTCATTGCTATTGTTTTCTTTCTGACCCTTTTGTGCATTGCTTTGATTCCCTCAGTGAAAAGGAAGAACAACTCCCTCCGCTACCATTTTGAAATATCTTTTCCATAAGATAAATTAACATATGAATCTCAAGCGGGTTATTAATCTGGTAAAGCTTTAATGATGAAAAGGCTCTAGAGAGATTCCAGTCTTTCTTTCTTTCTTTCTTTCTTTCTTTCTTTCTTTCTTTCTTTCTTTCTCNCAGTCTTTCTTTCTTTCTTTCTTTCTTTCTTTCTTTCTTTCTTTCTTTCTTTCTTTCTTTCTTTCCATAAAGAAACAGACAATGAAAGTACAAAAAGGTAAATATGATTTACAAATTGTACATATTTCCAAATATCGCATGCTACATGAGGTCTCCAGTATAGAAGCCTGCTCAAACCTAATTCTAAAGCCCTGCCCAAACTTGGTCAGAGCACAGTCAATGCAAACCGGACCCCAGTTCATGAGTGTCAAGCTATTATCAGACCAGATCTGACCCTAGCTCAGCATTTGTTGTTGGACACTGCTGGGTTCAGGTTGCCTTGAATGGTACACGGAGGTTTGGGACTGTGGGTTTGCGCTGAGGAATCTGGGGTGCAGAGGAAGTGGATGTGGAGGAGGTGAGGGGGAAGACCCCCCACCTTAGCCTCAGAGACACATGATAGGTTGAGAGAGCAGCATGGTCAGGGAAGCCGCTCCACCACCCTGCCCACCCAAACCAGCTGCCTGCCTGGCTCCCTGCTGCCTGTGTCTGCAGCTGCTTTTACACAACTAGTAGCACCTCTTTCCCTGGAGGAGAAACAGCCCTCTTAATCCTGCCCAAAATGACATGGCTCTGCCCGACCCGCCTTTCACCACACAACCCAGCTCCAGACCCCACCTCCAGGCACCCCTCTCCCCATCATTGAGCAGGACTGGAGGAGGTGCAGGGTCCAAGGCTGCCCTATGTCATGGGTTTGACTTTTCATCCCCAACACAAACCTGACACTTGTTGTTGGGTCCATCCCGAACCCGATGCCTGTAGTCGTGTCCTGTCAGGTTTGGGTCAGGCACAGGGCTCTACTTCAGTAGAACTATGGGATTACACAATTTTCATCTTCTCGAAGCAGCCAGCTAAAACAATACAAAGGCAGACAATGCTACATAGACATCTGGGGGTGGGGGACAGTAATAAAAGAGGAGAAGACACTCGTGAATAGAGAAAGGAAGGAAGGAGATGACCGGGGACGGGGAAGGGAAAAGAGGAGGGGGTAGGTGAAAGGGAGGTCAGGCATTCTTTGAGCCATCTTAATGTTTTTAATCAAATATATCTGGAGGTCCAAATTTCTTCAAATTCATGTAATTACTTTCTATGGCAATAGGTTATTCTTTCTGTGGCTATTAACTCAGAGAGATGTGAATATCACTGCTCTATTCTGGGCACTAGCCTACTCTTGCATTCTTGCAAAATCCTCTGCGTGGTGATTACTGCAGCCCACAAGAACCAAAGTGAATAACCTAGGATATTATTCTTAACTACAGCTGAGCACATTTTTCTCTCCTGTGTCCACCTCTTTCCACAGCTGCCTGAGTGCTGGACACTTGTTTGTTTGTTACAGTTCCAACAGACATCTGATCCCCTTGCTGTCATTGGGTAACATGCTGCTCCACATATAGTGCCGTTGAAATGACTTACGGTGTAAAGTACAACTCAGTGTGGGAGCAAGAGACTCCAAAGCTGGCCCTTACTCAGGCAAGTAATTTTTTCTCACAAAGAGGCAAGAGGGGCAGGGCTTAGCACACAGCCCCCTCTTTGGCATGTCCCATGGGCTAGCTTGGTCACCTCCTAGCATGGGTTGGCTTTTATGGATCCCATTCTTAGGCATCCATCACTCCTCATTCATTGCATAGAGGCCTGGGCACCTCACTCAGGCTTTGTGGATCCCAGTGATTTTCTAGGCACCTAAGAGTTAGGAATGGTGATGCTCAGCACCTAAGGGCTGGTCTGCACTGAAAACTTACATCGGCAGTGCTACGCCTCTCTGGTGTAGCCATGCCCAGCTAACCCCTGGTGCAGACAGCTATAGGTCGACAGAAGAATTCCTCCAGAGACCTAGCTACTGCCTCGGAGGGGGGGAGGGTGTAAATTACCTACAGAACCCCTCCCGTCACTGCAGTGAGTGTCCACATTGAAGTCCTACAGCTGTGCCACCGTAGCATTGTAAGTGCAGACATATCCTACGTCCCTTTGTGAATTTAGTCCTCTGTGCTCTCACTTACAGTGGAACAATCAGCCGGTGGTTGAACACAGCCGGGCTATTCCTAGCACTGAGGCACACGAGGTGAAAAATGATGGGACATTATCATTTATTTATGTAATATTCATCACACAGAAGGAAAGAGGATTGTAAAATGTTATTGTCACACACACTCACAAGAAAAAATATTTGTAAATTAAGAAGAAATAAAAAATTCACCATTATAAATAACAGGCCACATTCTAGCCTAGCAGTATAAGTGGGACCTTAATTGATTCCAGCTGTCTCCATTAGCCTAACAGTCTTACCTGACCCTCTGTCAGTTAATTGAGGGCAGGTGCCGTCATTAGCCTAATGACCTTAACTGGCTAAATTGGCATCAGGTGTCTAGAGTGGCCTGGAGTAGCCCTTGTTTGGCTATCCAGGGAACAGGGATCTGCTCATTCTGAGGCTGATATACCTGCCTTCCCCTACCCTCTTATATCCTTCTGGCCTGAGTCCATCACAGTGCTTAGAATGAAGAATGCTACTAGAATATTTCACATGTGCCCCATTTATGATGAATGTCTGAAGAATGAAATACAAACAGCAGAAATCTTTAGATTTTTGAAGGACAGTAGTGGAAAATATCCCATTTGATTTGCGATGGTTGAAGAAATTCTGGCTCAGATCCTTATGTTGTGTAGAATTCAGTTGCTCCAATTATTTAAATGGAGATATTTTTATTTGCATTAGTTGTGGATCTGTCCCCTAGCTTTTTACTATAATGACTGGCACTATTACCAAATCATTTTCCAGAACAGAACCACACTTAAAAAACCCTTTAATGGATTATGCAGCCCACTGTTCATTGTGTTTTATGAGTTCTCCTAAGGTGGCTGGTCCCCAGAAGATGAGTCTACTACAAGTAGCAGTTGAAGGAGCCATCCTGTTAGTTCAGGTCCTAACTGGAGCTCACTGAAAAAGTCAAGAGTTTGGCTCCCACTGACCACCAATTAAGGTACTGGCGTTTGACACTTTTTATGGGGAAAAAGCAAATGTTTGGGGGGAACTTTTGCTTTTGATTTGACAAAGAATAATTTTGATCCCCATTTTTTCTATGGAAAAGTGGGGGAGGGTGGGGGGAAAACAAACCAAATCCCCCCCAAAATCAATAATTTATTTTTATTCCACAAAAAATCAATACAAAATTGTGTTTTATTTCCAAATCCTGCAGAACAAAAAATATTTCAACATAGAGAGAGATGAACTCTAATCATTGCAGTTAGAAGAAATTGTGAGCAGGGCCGGCTTCAGGCACCAGCTTGGCAAGCAGGTGCTTGGGGCGGCCACTCGGGAGAGGGGCGGCAGGTCCAGCTATTTGGCAGCAATTCGGCGAACGGTCCCTCACTCCCGCTCCGAGTGAAGGACCTTCCGCCGAATTGCTGCTGCAGATAGTGATCGCGGCTTCTTTTTTTTTTTTGGCTGCTTGGGGCAGCCAAAACCCTGGAGCCGGCCCTGATTGTGAGCACTTCTAACCACAATTTCAGCTAATGGGAAATGAGGGTACTTAGGGCTAGAGATGTGCAAATAACTGATATATACATAATAAAATAAAATAAAATGGCTTGACTCTAATTGAAAATGAAATTTTTTTCACAATTGAAAAATTAGCAAAAATATTGTTGTTTTGTTTGACCTGAAATTAAATGTTTAATTTTGGGCATTTTTAATAAAACCAAATAAAATGAATAGCTGGATTAAAAAAAAAACCGCAATGAGGAGGAAGAAGTATCCCTCTTATTGCCAATAACCTCATGGGTGATGTTGGAGACCCATGTTTGAATCCCTGCTCTAGAGCAGAGATTCAAACTCAGTCTCTCTTCTCGGGTGAGTCCCTGAATCAGTGGGCTACTGGGTATTCCAGAGCAAACCTTTCTCAATCTTTCTTGTTGAAGCTGTTCGACTTTGTACATAAAATTAAATATGCACTGGAGCAAGGACTCCAGGTGTCCCCATCCAAGGTAAATGCCCTAACCGTAAGGCTATAAAGTTATCTGCATGTTCTTGCATGGCCCAATATCTAGTCAATTATTTTATATGAAGTCGAACAGCTTCCACAGGGGAGCTAGAGACAGCACCATCCCAACAGCCTGCTGGTTGGGGAATTCATGGGGGAAGAAAACAATGTGGGGTGAGATACTTGCTCTAGAGTGGGTATTTGAGCCTAGGTCTCTATTTCAGTTGAGAGCTCTGGGTAGAAGTGGGGCAGAGGTATCATCACTATCTCCTCTTCTTCCAGCTTTGTGAATGGTGCCTGAATCTAGCCCATAAAGTCAAAATGTTTAATGTCCGAATTGTCAAAATGAATCATTTTCATATTTCCAAATTTTATTTTAATTTCAACTGGAACAATTAGCCAAGAGTGTGAAATATTTTGGTTCACCCAAATCTGCATTTTTCAGTCCAAAAAAAAAAAGTTTTAGTCAAGAAATTCCACCCAGCTGTATTCAGGATTTGGATGTATGGTAACTCATTGATCAGTGTGTGTCATGTATTATGCTAACTAACTGATCTATAAAAGATAAGGTGGAGAGTTTCAAAGTCCTCTCAGCGAGCTATTTGAAATTTTTCAGCTGAAAAATTTTCCTGTTGGAAAATGTACAAGAACTGTAGAACAATTTCTTAATTGTCAAAGTGCAACCTACAAATACAGAATTATTATTTTTTACATAACTGCACTCAAAAATAAAATTATTTAAAACTTTAGAGTCTGCAAGTCCACTCAGTCCTACTTCTTGTTCAGCCAGTCGCTCAGACAAACAAGTTTGTTTACATTTCTGGGAGATAATGCTGCCCTCTTCTTATTTACAATGTCACCTGAAAATGAGAACAGGTGTTTGCATGACAATATTTTAGCCAACATTGCAAGGTATTTACTTGCCAGATATGCTAAACTTTCATATGCTCCTTCATGCTTCAACCACCTTTCTAGAGGACATTTCCATGCTGATGACAGGTTCTGCTCAATAACAATCCAAAGCAGTGCAGACTGATGAATGTTCATTTTAATCAGCTGAGTCAGATACCATCAGCAGAAGACTGATTTTATTTTTTGGTGGTTTGGGTTCTGTAGTTTCCGAATTGGAGTGTTGCTCTTTTAAGACTTCTGACAGCATGTTCCATACTTCATCCCTCTCAGATTTTGGAAGGCACTTCAGATTCTTAAACCTTGGGTCAACTGCTGTAGCTATCTTTACATTGGTACCTTTTTTGCATTTTGTTAAATCTTCAATGAAAGTGTTCTAAAATTGAACATATGCTGGATCATCATCTGAGGTTGCCATACAAAACATGTGGCAGAATGCAGGTAAAACCATGGAGCAGGAGACATACAATTCTCCCCCAAGGAATTCAGTCACAAAATTAATTAATGCATTATTTTTTTTAACAAGCGACATCAACATGGAAGCATGTCCTCTGGAATGATGGTCAAATCATGAAGGGGCATATGAATGTTTCGCATATCTAGCACTTAAATACCTTGCAATGCCAGCTACAAAAGTGCTATGGGAATGCCTAGTCTCACTGTCAGGTGACATTGTAAATAAGAAGCAGGCAGCATTATCTCCTGTAAATGTGACCAAACTTGTCTGAACAAGAAGTAGAGCTGAGTGGACTTGTAGGCTCTAAAGTTTTACATTGTTTTGTTTTTAAGTGCAGTTATGTATCAAAAACATCTACATTTGTAAGTTGCACTTTCACGATAAAGAGATTGCACTACAGTACTTGTATGAGGTGAATTGAAAAATACTATTTCTTTCGTATCTTTTTATCAAATATTTGTAATAAAAATAATATAAAGTGAGCACTGTACACTTTGTATTCTGTGTTGTAATTGAAATCAATATATCTGAAAAAGTAGTAAAACATCAAAAATATTTATAATAAATGTAAATCGGTATACTATTATTGTTTAACAGTGCAATTAAAACTGCAATTAATCAAGATTAATTTTAACAAACTTAATTTGTTTTTGAGTTAATCACATGATTTAACTGCGATTAATTGGCAGCCCTAATTAAAATTGAAAATTTTGATTGGATTTTCAAGAAATGTTCCATGAAATATGAAATTTAATTTAGAATCAACATTTTGAAACAAAATTAAACTTTTGTTTTGGAATATTGATTCAAAATCAAAACTTTGAATCAACATGCTGATTTATGAACAAAACTTTATTTTGTGTGTCATCTTAATGTCCTTTGAGAAAAAAAGGTTGATTCAGAATAAAATTTGATATGTCAATAGTTTTTTTTCAGTCATATATAGAGGTTAAAATTAACAATTTTCAGAACTTTTCACAAAATAAATAAAGAAAAATGATATTTCAATTTTTCATCCCAATTCAGGATGAAAACCAATGCCAAAATATTGGTATTTCCCATGGAATGGAAATTCTTTTTTCCAACGGACTCTGCATCTAGGGATTTAAATGAAAATTGGGCATCTATTCCCCATAGGAAGCTTTGAATATCTCAGCCTGAGAACCAAAGCATTGTGACCACATTCATCATGCTGGGACTCTCCAGTAAACCCGAACTCCAGGTTCCACTCTTCATCCTATTCCTCTCCATCTACATCATCGTCATGCTGGGCAACTTAGTCAGAGATGCTTCAGTAAGTTTTTTTCCTCAGACTGGACACCTTCCAGGCCTGGGCACAATTCTTTCCCCTGGTACAGCTCTTGTTCCAGCTCAGGTGGTAGCTAGGGGATTCCTCATGACGGCTCTCAGCATTGCTCTGTTCCACCCATTTATATATCTTTTGCATATATATATATATATGCAAATCCTTTGTCCCTCTGGGTTCCCACCCCACCCCGCAATGGAAAAGCACCAGGTTAAAGATGGATTCCAGTTCAGATGACATGATCCCATGTCAGTGTAAGACCCCAAGCCTTCATTCCTCCCAGCCTGACTCACAGGAAGGCTTGCCTGCAAACAGAGCCATCCACAGTCAATTGTCCTGGTTGATAGAAGCCATCAAGATTCCAAGCCACCATTAATTGCCCAAACTTTGCATAATAACAGTAGGCCCTCAGAGTTATATTTCATATTTCTAGTTTTAGATACAAGAGTGATACATTTATAGAAATTGGATGAACACACTCAGTATTATAAGCTTTGTAATGATACCTTACAAGAGACCTTTTGCCTGAAGCATATTCCAGTTACATTCTATTCACTCGTTAGCATATTTTTATAAAATCATATAGACTGCAACGTCATGCTATGAATCATTATACTTTTTAATAATGGTGCACAAGGGCTGTGTACACCTTTCAATGCAGTGTGGACGACAGGCACAAGGTGTATGGATCACATGTCCATCTCTCTATCTCACAATCTATAACTTCTGTATCCTCCCAACCCACCTGTAGGGTTGGCAAGTACTATTATTGCTATTTTACAGGTAGGGAACTACAGCACAGAGAGACTAAAGGTAAAAGTGACCTAGAAAACTAAGTGCTATTTTCAGAAGTGACTCAGGGCCAGATTTTAAAGGGTATTTAGGTGTCTAAAGATGTAAATTGGTACCTAGAGTGATTTTCAAACACACTTAGGCACCCAATTCCAGTTGCTTGGTCCACAAGGCTGAGCACTGTCGAGGGTGGGGTGAGATTTTTTTTCATCATCTCTGCCAGTTGGAGGCACACTCCCACTTACTTCCAATACCATGTGTATTCCTAAATCATTTATGTACTTTTGTAAAGCTCCCACTAAGACCTTAATCCAGGTTATATTTACTACAAGTGACTTCAGTGAAATTTGGACCACTAATTACTTTACAGGATAAGATCCAGAGTTCATTGTTACTTGTTAGGTATAGACTTGCTAGCTTTGCCATTTCTATAGATGGATACCTCCCCCTAAGTATCTTGACCAAATTTTAAGCTCCATTGCAGAATGGATGTATGGTGTGGAATACGCTCTCGTGTATTTTGTTTGTAATTATGTTCTCTATCTATTTAGAACACATACTGAGATGTATGTGAAGGAAAAATAGTTTTCACCCAACTTCTCTATCTAAGTTGGCCTGGCAAAATTGCAATCAAAAATTTGCTTTGATTTGAGACTTGAATGGTGTCAAGTATCAGGGTTAGCCTTGTTGTTTTTGATTTGAAAGAAACAAATCATGCTTTTCTATGCAATCAATGCTGCTGCTTCTGCTGATAATGATGTTTTACTTCTCCATCAAAATATAGATTTCCTTCGGTCCAATGGAGAATTAAAATTTAGGAAGAGATTGATAAACATATAGATGGATGTGTATATATTTTGACTGAGAGAGAAAGAGAGTGAGAGAGAGGAATTTTCAACGTGACTACAACCATATGTTTTCTCAACATGAGTAAGGATGGGTGAATCTGTCTAGATAACCCCTCTGGCTCTACTTACTGCCATACTCAATGAGTAGCAACTTACTCTTTATGTCCCTTCAGGTACAATAAGCTACTCATGGTGTAAATTCCCACTTAACATGAACAAGAGTGAGAGAAATCTGATAATGCAGACAAGGGCAGCAAACAATAGTAGATGCAGAAATAGTAGGTAGGTTCTGCTTGAAATTTTCAAAGGAGCCTAATGGAGTTAGATACCCAGTTCTTTTAAGACCCTTTCAAAATCCCATCTGTGGTTTCTATCACACTGAAAGATACAAATGTGGGATTTTCAAAAGCACATACATTATTTAGGAGTACAAATCCCATTGAAAGTATATTGGTAAATCCTTAACAATGCCTAAATGACTTTGAAGCATGAGTCCAATTGAAAGTCAGCTAACATCTGTTATAGGATCCTTTCAAAACCTTAGCCCTGTATCCTTAGCTACCATCCTGGAGTCCTAAAGTTCCATGTGCCCTTTGCATTTGGATGACAATGACTGACACATAGACTCATAGACTTTAAGCTTAGAAGGGACCATTGCGATCCTGTAATTGACCCCAACCTCTGGCCTAGTTACTTAAGACCTGAAATCATGAATTAAATTCTTCAAGTTACAGAGAATCCACCATTTACACTAGTTTAAACCTGCAGGTGACCCAGGTCTCATGCTTCAGAGGAAGGTGAAAAACCTCCAGGGTTTCTGCCAATCAGACCCAGGTTGAAATTCCTTTCCGATCCCAAATATGATGATGAGTTAGACTCTGAGCATGTTGGCAAGACCCACCAGGCAGACACCTAGGAAAGAATTCTCTGTAGTAACTCAGAGCCCTCCCCACATAGTGTCCCATCTCTGGTCATTGGAAACATTTGCTAATAGCAAGTCATGGATGGTCCATATACTGTTGTAGACAGCCTTCATAAACTTATCAAGATAAGATCGCCCTATATGTATGTGTATAATGTCTTGTTCCTTCAACGTTTATTCAAACGAATGTCTCTTGCTCCTTTGTAAGGCCAGAAGGATATGAAATGAAAGCCATTAGATATAATAAAAGAATGTGCAGAACATGTCCACCAAATGTACAGGAGCTATGAAGGATTTTGATTGTTTTCTTCCTAAATGATCACTAAACTGCAATAATAATCTGACATATACACCACTTAAATGAAAAGGAATATTGAAAGGTATAAGCCACTGTGGCATTACTCAGGGTACTAGCTGGACTGCTGTGTTCCCTCAGTTCTCCAAATTGGGGTGCCTTTTACACTGCTTGCCTGTGAGAGCTACCACTCCTCATCTGCTCACACCCAGCCTCCAGCATGTAAATCACTCCCAGCTATACTGTATGAGTACTAGAACCAGCTATTCATGAATTACACTCTAGGCCAATACAGGCAAACCTCCAGTCCCAGACTTTCCCCCAGAAATGTGTGTCTTGTACTGCCCAGCACCCTCCTGGGCAATACAAACTCATGTAAAGACTGTCATTTATCAATAGAAAATGGTATGCACAGATTCAAATGAAGTTTCCCAAACACTTCAGTCCAAACATACTAAGACATTATGGACTGAATAGAAACATTGTATTTATGGCTTATTACAGCAACCTACAATCCACTAACAACTTGTCCCCCACAGCTGCCATTCAGTCCTCTCCATTTCACCCCCTCCCTTCCTTTCCCCTGAGTGGAGGGGTGTTAACAGGCCACTTCACCTTGAATGGTCCCTTAAAATATGTGTTATCTACTTATGCAAAACAATATGTTCCACCTTGTATTTAGCTGGGACACTATGAGTTAGTTTCCCAGACTTGAAGAAGAGCTCTGTGTAAGCTTGAAAACTTGTCTCTCTCATCAAGAGAAGTTGATCCAATAAAAGATGTTATCTCACCTACATTGTTTCTCTGAGAATATCTATCTATCTATCCAGGTCAGAACCATGGATTACATCCATTAACATCTCACATTTCTTGGAAATTCCAAGCTATTCATGGATGAGTTGGTTTCACAACATTCTGTTTGATCCAAGAGCATCACCAAAGTCTAGAATCCAACTGACAACATTTCTCCCCTTGTCCTGCAATTGGTACTTATTCAAGCATGAAAGTAAATTATATGGTTACATGTAGAGCTACGAGAATAACAGCTTTTTTTTTTCAGTTCACCTGCAGTTCTGAAAAAAAAAAAATTGTGTCAACCTGAAACTAATTTTTCAGGGAAGGGGAATTATGGCAAATCAAAAAGTCAGAAAAATCATTTGGGGTCAAATTAAATGTTCATACAATGTGGAATAGCTTCACAAGGAGACAGAGGCCCACCCATTAGCCTGAGGGCTTGTCTTCTCTACCAGGGAAAGTTGACATAAGTTACACTACTCCAGCTACATGAATAACGTAGCTGGAGTTGACATAGCTTAGGTCGATTTACCCTGGTGTCTTCACTGCGCTGCGTCAATGGGAGACACTCTCCAGCTGACTTGCCTTACTCTTCTCAGAGAGGTGGAGTACTGGAGTCAACCGCAGAGCACTCTGCCGTCAATTTAGCAGGTCTTCACTAAACAGCATAGATCTCCCTGTAGTGAAGACCAGCCTTGAGACTCAGGACATTCATCTTTGTTGGAGGAGAGAAAATCCTTGTTTAAGAGGGGGGAGATTTGAACCTGGGTTTTCACATTGCAAGAGAGTGGCCTAACCATTGAGCTCTTGGTTCCATGAGACAGGGTCAGCAGAACCTTCTAATTGGTTTTGTGAATCTAGCTCTCATTTCCAAAAAAAAATTACCCAAAACAATTTTCTAAAATCAACCCAAAATAGCCTTTTTTTCCAGTCAACCCAAATCTGCATTTTAAGCGGAAGTAAAAGGTTCAGTCAAAAAATGCCATTCAGCTCTAGTGAGATGAAGTGTGAGTTTATTTCTCTAGAAATTAAGTTACTAATAAACACTAAAAAATAGAGCAATGGTACTGGATGTGACGTTATCTGATTAAAATATGACCCTATATATCATTGTTGCAACCACTGTTATATATTTGCAGAAAATATTGTACAAAGATTGTCAACTGAGGCGTCTATGAAAAGAGTATGTTTTGCTGGTTATGATTATGCTATCTGTGTGCATGTATCATTTTTGTATGTGAAGTTATAAGTATTGTCTTTATACTTGGATTTCAAATGTTTGCTCCTGGGGTAATGCCCACAAAGTAACTAGCGAGCACATCTTGGAGGGACTGTTCAAATTGAGTAGCCCATTGAAAGAACATTTTACTGACAATGGACCATGGGAGATACCCATCTACACTTAATGGGATGTCCTGCTGTGACTAGGCAAAATGCATGGACATGGGACTTGCCCACGTGACTCCAAACTCCATCTTGTTACTGTAATTTTCCACAGTAAGAATAATGGGATGCCCTCCACATGAAAAAAAAAACTATAAAAGGCAGCTGCATCTTCTCTATTTTGTCTTTAATCCTGCTTCTTACCGCTGGAGGAACTTTGCTACAAAGTGAAGCTCTGACCAATGGACTGAATGACCCATCCAAGCTGTGGGTGTACTCCAGAGACTTGACTTAAGCCAGCAGTTTACTCCATTACTGCTACAAGCCTGAACCAAGAACTTAGCCATTACTGTATGTAATGGATTCCTTTAACCAATTTTAACTCTCACCTTTCTTTCTTTCTTTTTATGAGTAAACCTTTAGATTATAGATACTAAAGAATTGGTATTAGCATGATTTTTAGATAAGATCTGAGTTACATGTTGACCTGGGTGTGTGGCTGGTCCTTTGGGATCAGAAGAACTTATTATTTGATGAGATTGGTCATAAAGAACCACTCATCTCTGAATCCAGTGTTTTTGGTGATGATATAAGAATTGGAATGCCTGAGATAACTGCCTGTATGCTTTCTTGTTAGCTGGAGTGGTGAAACGGGAGATTACTTTTGTGGCTGCTTTGGTACATCTTATAAAAAAATAGCCACCAGTTTTGGGCTGTGTTTGCCCTATTTCTCAGCAGTTTGTCCTGAATTTGGCATCCTCAGTTATGACCCACTAAGGCATGGTTACACTGGGAAATGTGGCTTTTCAAAAATGTCTAACCATTGGCTCTCCACATGTACATGGAGCCTATGAGAGGACAAAGAAGGCAACTGAAAAAGCACAGTGTGTGAATAAAGGCCAAAGGGGTTAAAGGGAATAACAAGAATGTTTAGAACTTCATGAAGGAATAAATAACTATTAAGGAGACATTAGTCGCAAATGGTGGGCACAGTGTAATAACCCAGAGAGATGTTGTAGATACCACACAGGCAGTTGCTGGTCTGTCTGTTCTATTCACCTTCTGTTTCTCATCTTACACTTAGATTGTAAGCTCTTCGGGGCATGAACTGACTTTTGGTTCTGTGTTTGTACAGCACCTAGCACAATGGGCTCCATTGTATTCATTTAGTTGGAATATATGGCCCCAAAGAGTCAAAGGTGTTAACATTACTCTGTCACTGTCCAACATTAAACAGTGTTAAACAAGTGTGGGGGTTGGTACACAGAGACCTCAGCCTGCTTAGTGACATGGCAAACACACCATTAAGCATCTTTATAACATTGTATTAAAACTCAGAAAAGAAAGAAACAGTTAACGCTTTTGAAATGTAGAGTATTAAACAAGGCTTCCATTTTGATCACATCCCAGTTTCCTTTCCTTTAGCTAGAGAGAGTTTTTAGATGAAGAAAACAAACAAATAACAAAAAGCCCTTATTTGACAGTGGTAATAACATGGCTAACATCATGCGTGGTCTAAACAAATGTAACTCTTGCTGAGATCAAGAAAAGTTATTGCTACTTATCCAAGGGGTAAAGTTGCCTTAGTGTAGGTTATGTGAAATAGACGCAAGACTTTAATCTTACTTTCAAACCTCCCCACTAGTTGTCAAGTACAGCAGAATCCATAAATAAGGACAAAATTTTCAAAAGTATGATCTTAAAAGTCCCAAATCCAAATTTAAGCACTGAAAGATGAGATTTTCAGAAGCCTCTAAATAAATTGTGAGAACAAGTCTCACTGAAATTTATTTATTTCCACACAGAATAATCATTTTCAGTGATTGGAGAAGCTGTGATACTATTGTGATGGACACCAATATAAAAGCCTAGAGACATTGGTAGGCAGGCAGATAGAGACAGCGAAAGGAAAGCATGCTGACATTTTTATATTTTCTTAGCTTTTCTTGCTATTTTCCCTACAGGATAATCACTTCACAATTGGGACATATGTAATAAAAGAAAGAGAGACAAAAATGAATGGAAAGCGGAAGAGATGAAGAAAGCCTTTAGCACTGGAATGGGTTACCTAAGAAGATGGTGGAATATCCTTCCTTAGAGGTTTTTAAGGTCAAGCTTGACAAAGCCCTGGCTGGGATGA
>NC_048309.1:39739150-39743726 GCF_013100865.1 Trachemys scripta elegans
GGAGGTGGTGGAATCTCCTTCCATAGAGGTTTTTAAGGTCAGGCTTGACAAAGCCCTGGCTGGGATGATTTAGTTGGGAATTGGTCCTGCTTTGAACAGGGGGTTGGACTAGATGACCTCCTGAGGTCCCTTCCAACCCTGATATTCTATGATTCTATGACTGGAAAAAGGAAAAGAGGATGAAAGATGAAGAAAATGAGAAAAGGAGACAATATACTAGATTTCCTAATCACTGGTTTAAAAAGTTTTAAAAAAGAGTTGCTTTCTCTCACATTTTAAACCTTTAACAAACTTCATGAGAGGGAGACAGGCAGATTCTGGCCCTTGATGAATTTAAAGTAGAACAGTCAAGTTTATTGCACAAGAGATGAACAACAAAAGCACAATGACTGAATTTGTTTTATTGGGACTTTCCAACCTCCAGGAGCACTAGATCCTTGCCTTCGGGATGTTTTTAATCATCTACCTGTTAACACTGTTGGATAACTCCACAATCATTGTAGCAATATTTACTGACCCCCCCCCCCCACTCCACACCCCTATGTACTTCTTCCTCAGCGACCTGGCATTGGTGGACATCTGCTACACCTCTTGCATGGTGCCCGAGATGTTGTCCAACTTCATTGCTGAAAGCAGAAAGATCTTATCTGGTGGTTGCATGGCACAGCTGTATTTCTTTGTGTCTTTGCTGGCCACTGAGTGCTTTCTGCTCAAAGTCATGGCTTATGACCGTTACAATGCCATCTGTGAGAACATAACATAAGAACGGCCATACTGGGTCAGACCAAAGGTCCATCTAGCCCAATATCCTGTCTTCCAACAGTGGCCAATGCTAGGTGCCCCAGAGGGAATGAACAGAACAGGTAATCATCAAGTGATCCTTTTCCTGTCGCTCATTCCCAGCTTCTGGCAAACAGAGGCTAGGGACACCATCCCTGCCCACTGGCTAATAGCCATTGATGGATTTATTCTCCATGAATTTATCTAGTTCTTTTTTTAACCCTGTTATAGTCTTGACCTTCACAACATCCTCTGGCAAGGAGTTCCACAGATTGACTGTGTGTTGTGTGAAAAATACTTCCTTGTGTTTGTTTTAAACCTGCTGCCTATTAACTTCATTTGGTGATCCTTAGTTCTTGTGTTATGAGAAGAAGTAAATAACACTTCCTTATTTACTTTCTCCACACCAGTCATGATTTTATAGACTTCTATCATATCCCTACTTAGCCGTCTTTTTTCCAAGCTGAAAAGTCCCAATCTTATTAACCTCTCATATGGCAGACACTCCATACCTCTAATAATTTTGTTGCCCTTTTCTGAACATTTTCCAATTCCAGTATATCTTTTTTGAGATGGGGCAATCACATCTGCATGCAGTATTCAAGACGTAGGCATACCATGAATTTATATAGAGGCAATATGATATTTTCTGTCTTATTATCGATCCCTTTCTTAATAATTCACAACATTCTGTTTGCTTTTTTGACTGCTGCTGCACATTCAATGGATGTTTTCAGAGAACTATCCACACTGACTCCAAGATCTCTTTTTTGAGTGGTAACAGCTAATTTAGACCCCATCATTTTATGTTTTCCAATGTGAATTACTTTGCATTTATCAACATTGAATTTCATCTGCCATTTTGTTGTCCAGTCACCCAGATTTGAGAGATCCTTTTATAGTTCATCACAGTCTGCCTGGGTCTTAACTATCTTGAGTAGTTTTGTATCATTTGCAAATTTTGCCATCTCACTGTTTACCCACTTTTCCAGATCATTTATGAATATTTTGAATAGGACTGGGCCCAGTACAGACCACTGGGGGACACCACTATTTACCTCTCTTCATTCTGAAAACTGATAACTTATTCCTACATTTTATTTCCTATCGTTCAATCAGTTACCAGTCCATGAGAAGACCTTCCCTCTTATCCCGTTACAGCTTACTTTGCTTAATAGGCCTTTGGTGAGGGATCTTGTCTAAAGCTTTCTGAAAATCTAAATACACTATATCCACTGGATCCCCCTTGTCCACATGCTTGTTGACCCCCTCTTAACCACAATGTATTATCAGGAGACACCACAGGCTAGCTCACATTGGAGGGAGTGAGGACTGTAGTAGAAAGAAAGAACCTGAAGCATGTGTCCTGGTACAAGACTTGAGGTCAGAACTAAAAGTCAGCAAAAGACGGGCCCTGTGGCACAAAAGCAAAATTAGCATAAATCAGGTTATGATCAAAAGTCAGACAATGACAGAAAGCAAAATGCCTGCTTGCAAGTTCACTGTCTGGTACATGAACTTGTGCCTGGTGCTTCTTAGGAGGGCCTCTCTTTGGTGTGGCTAGCCTTCACTTTGCTTTGCAGGTTAACAACAGGTGCAATCCAGTCCTAGAGCCCCTTTGAAGTGTTCCCCTGTGATACCCAGTCCCTGTACAGAAATACCAGGTCAGCTATCCCCAAGTGGACAGTGCACACACCAGTGTGTTTCATGTTACAGTATCAGCTCCTGTATCACATCACAGCACTCAGATATATTTGCAGTGGAAACAACCATAAGTTTATTAGCTGTCTCTAGCCTCTGAATGCCAGAAGCTGGGAATGGGCGACAGGGGAGGGATCACTTGATGATTACCTGTTCTGTTCATTCCCTTTGGGGCACCTGGCATTGGCCACTGTCAGAAGACAAGATACTGGGCTAGATGGACCTGTGATCTGACCGAGTATGGCCATTCTTATGTTCTTATCAAAGGCTAAAATGTAAGAGACAGAGAGCAAGGATAATAATGGAATCAGGGAGGTAAGATATAAAACAAAATCCATACATACTTTTTTAGAGACTTAAATTGTTAACAGTCTTATCTCACCTAAATGTCCCTTACAGTGCTTCCAACTGTGAGAAGGTTGGGATCCTATTTTAAAGAATGTAATTGAACTGGTTGATTACTTCCTCAGGTGCAGGATAAAGAGGTGACCTTCTGCCTTTTCCTTATATCTCCCTGTCAAAGCTGTATCCCCACTTTGAACTTTAGGGTACAAGTGTGGGGGCCTGCAAGAAGACTTCTAACCTTAACTACCAGCTTAGATCTGGTCCGCTGCCACCATTTCCCACAAGCTAATTCCCTTCCCTGGGAAGCTTTGAGAAACCTTTTACCAATTCCCTGGTGAATACAGATCCAAACCCCTTGGATCTAAAAACAAGGAGAAATTGACCCTTCCCCCGTCCTTCCTTTCACCAATTCCTGGTGAATAGAGATGCAACTTCCTTGGATCTAAAAACAAGGAAAAATCAACCAGGTTCTTAAAAAGAAGGCTTTTAATTAAAGAAAAAGGTAAAAATCATCTCTGTAAAATCAGTATGGAAAATAACCTCCCCTCTAGTCTCAGGTTCAAAGTAGAGCAAACAAAGATAAACACTCTAGTAAAAGGTACATTTACAAGTTGAGAAAACAAAGTAAAACTAAGACGCCTTGCCTGGCTTTTTACTTACAAGTTTGAAATATGAGAGACTTGTTTAGAAAGATGGGGAGAACCTGGATTGATGTCTGGTCCCTCTCAGTCCCAAGAGCGAACAACAACCAAAACAAAGAGCACAAACAAAAGCCTTTCTCCCCCTCAAGATTTGAAAGTATCTTGTCCCCTTATTGGTCCTTTGCGTCAGGTGTCAGCCAGGTTACCCGAGCTTCTTAACCCTTTACAGGTAAAAGGATTTTGGAGTCTCTGGCCAGGAGGGATTTTATAGTACTGTACACAGGAGAGCTGTTACCCTTCCTTTTATAGTTATGACACTCCCAAAACATATTTTCAGTCCCCAGGGTTTATTCCTGGGGTGATAACTTCTTATCTTCGTGACTTCAAGGTGGTTATGTATGCAAACAGGGCTCCAATTGTGTTAGTTTACAATGTTTAATTATATGTGAACCAAGGCAGGTAGGTGAATATATATGCTTTGTCTGGCAGAAACCTGTTTAGAAAGACAGGTTGGCTGAGGTAATACTTTTTATTGGACCAAATTCTCTTGATGAGAGAGAGACAAGCTTTCAAAATTATATAGACCTCTTCTTCACATCTGGGAAAGGTACTCTGAGCATCACAGATAAATGCAAGGTGGAACAGATTGTTTAGCATAAATAGTTAGCACATATTCTAAGAGACCATTCATGGCAGAGTGGCCTGTTAACACCTATGCAGTCATAGGACAAAAAAAGAGGGTTAATGGGTTACAAATTGTTGGAATATGCCATAAATCAGGTGTCTCTGTCCAGTCCATGATTTTTAGTGTCTAGCAGAGTGATGAATTTAATCTCCCAGGCTCATCTTTTGAAAGTGCTGTACAGGTTTCCTATGAGGATGAGGCCTGATTGGTCACTCTATGTCTGACCTATCTGTGAAAAGTGTTCGCCCATAAGTGATAGGGTGTTTTTGTCTTCTATCATTTTTCTGTGTGAGTACATCTGAGAACATAGTGATTGTCTGGATTCACTCACATTGCTGTTATTACACTCGATGTGGTATATCACCAAGGGGAAGTCATGCCTGACTAACCTAATTGCCTTCTATGATGAGATAACTGGCTCTGT
>NC_048309.1:39743826-39749804 GCF_013100865.1 Trachemys scripta elegans
TTTTTGGGGCAGTTCTCTGGCCTGTGTCCTGCAGGAGGCCAGACTAGATGATCACAGTGGTCTCTTCTGGCCTTTGTATCTAGGACTCTATGAATATTTATCTCTTCTCACCCAGATAAAACAGTGATGGGTGGTGATCTGTCCATCTTTAGGGATTGTCTTCACCGCCGTGATCGCTCATGGTGTAACTTGAGTATTGCCCCTAACCCAGCTCCTATACACACTCACCAATTTCTAGCTCAAGTTAAGTGGTGGTTTATAGTCCTGCTAACTGGCCCATTGGAGGACGGGGTTAGGGGGTTAAACTTGAGTGCTGCTTACCAGAGCTAACAAAATTAATTTATTTTTGGTTCTCTGGCAGTTCCAAAAAATTATGTAGGGGGGGAAGGGGAGGGATAATTTTGGGTAGAATGAAATGTCTCCTTCACTCTGAAACTGAATTTGTTGTTTGTTTGTGTTTTTTTTTTTTTTAGCTTTTAAAAAAAAATAATAAAATCAAAGTAAATTTTGAAACAAAAAAATTATCTCAAATCAAAAAATCAAAACATTTTTACTTTTAAAATGTCAAAATGAAACATTTTTATTTTTTCAGAATATTTTTCCCTATCAAAATAATTCAGCAAAATAGACATGAATGCATGGTGGATGTTCATGGTGGAGTTCACAGAGGATAGGTCCATCAATGGCAAGTCTGTGACTGCCAGATGCTGGGATTGGACAACAGAGGATGAATCACCTAATAATTTGCCCTGTTCTGTTCATTCCTCCTGAAGCATCTGGCATTGGCCACTGTCTGAAGACATGCTACTGGGCTAGATGGGCCTTTGGTCTGACCAACTATGGCCACTCTTAGGTTTCTTATTCTTCTGCATGAAATGTTTTGGTCAATCCAAATCTGCATTTTTCAGCAAAAATATTCAGGTGCTAGCCTGTCTCTACCTGTAATCACAAGAAATATTTAGCTACAGGAACTCAATACCTCATGGTACTACTGAGAGTTCGCAATGCAGCAGGTCAAACATTCTCCACCTGAACATTTTCTGTCAAAAAAGGACATTTTGTTGAATTTGAAACTTTTCATGGGAAAGTGTCAATTTTGAGGGGCAGGCTGGGGGCGAGAGAGCATTTTGAGAAAGTCAAAATATTTCATTCTGACCTTATCAGAATGAAACCTTTTGATGTTTCATTTTATTTCAAAATGTACTTCATTGTACATTATAGTATCAATCGTAACCTACAATGTTTTTTAAAACTGAAATCAAAACAGAACATTTTTATTGACCTGAAAGTGGGAAAGCTTGAACTTTTGTTGTTTTTCGTTCTGATTTCACACTGAAAACAAATTTCAAAATGTCCAGTTTTCCCATGGCATGGAAATCCCGAGTCTTGCCCAGCACCACTGAGCAGGGCTTCATACAGTGCCACATTTTATATAGTTATCCCTTTTGACATAGCAGCTAGTCCAACTTTGGGGAGCTGGGGGTGTTCCAGATGGGAGCAGAAATTGACAAAGAACTCTGGTATTTTTGCTGATGGACTCATGTTTATTTACAAGGGGTGTACAGTCCTGCTTCTCTAGACACACGAGAGAAGCAAAAAACAGGGAAAGCTTCTTTGCTCCTGACACCAACCTCTTTCAGCGGGCTGGTTGGCTCACCTTCTCCCTTGCTGCTGTCTCTCTCTAGCCCTGTGTCCCTTTGCTTATGTTGTACCACAAACCTACAACAACAAAGCCCTGGGTGCTCTTTACCCACAAAGTCTAAACTGCTGGGTGGGCTCAAATACCCCATTTGTCTGCAGGGGGTTGGTTTAGCAGTCTCTTAAGGTTCATCTAATCTGTTCTGACCTCTGCCTCTGCTTAACACATCTCACTTAACAAGATGGCTAAGGAGAACATCCAGAGTTGCATTACAGTTTGGAAGGGCCATAAACGCTCCAGGTTCTGAGCATAAACCCAGCACTAACAGATGGGGGGAGGGGAACTTCCCTCGAGGCAGTTTCCATTGCTGGTACCAGGCACTGTCAAGACAGAAAACTGGGCTGGATGGGCCCCAGTCTGATCTGGCCTGGCCATTCCCAGGTTGACAGATCTAAACCCTTGGTGCATGAATGAGTGGGTAACTTAATGCAGCTGGGAATCTGTCCCATTGAGCCATGGGTGATTTACACTACATGGGGGCCTGGACCCCACTGACTCCAGTGGAGTTATGTCTGACTTACACTCATTAGGGATCTGGCCCCTTATCTCTGTTTCATGCCATTGCAAAGTCTCCAGCACAAGTTTGCATCCTTCTAATCAATTCCTCTGGGTCCCATTACAAGCTTTCAAAGGAAGTCGAGCTGGGGTGATGCTGCCTGCAGAACAAGTTGTTCAGGATCTAATTAAAAGTAGCAGCAGGAGTGTGATGAGGCACGTGGAAGAAGTAGAATCCACTCTCAGGAGAGACTGCACAAGCCAGCTGGTGTAAGAAGTGACACAACACGCCCAGTAGGTTCCATTCGGGCTGTTCCACTGTCGAACTCTCATCGCATTCCCACCAGTCATTGATGGACTAAAGTGACCCCTAAGGAACTTGTAATGTCCCACCTGCCCATAAACCAGTCACCTATTCAAGCTTCTCACCCCCACGCAGACAAAACCTCCAAAACTTGGGGGGGGGGTAAAATCTAAGAGGTCAAGCAAGGGCTGGGAGCTGGGACCCCTGGGTTCTATCCTCAGCTCTGGGGGAGGAGTGGGGTCTACTGGGTTAGAGCAGTGGTTCTCAACCAGGGGTACAGATACCCCTTGGAAGACCTCTGCATTCCCCCAGGAGGGGTTAGATGGGGGTATGCAGAGGTCTTCCAGGGGGTACATCAACTCATCTAGATGTTGGCCTAGTTTTACAACAGGCTACAGAAAAAGCACTAGCAAAATCAGTACAAACTAAAATTTCATAGTGACAATGACTTGCTTATGCTGCTCTATACGCACTATACACTGAAATGGAAGTCCAATATTGATATTCCAATGGATTTATTTTATAATGATATGGTACAAATGAGAAAGTCAGCCATTGTTCAGTAAAAGTGTGTTGTGACATGTTTGTATTTTTATGTCTGATTTTGTAAGCAAGTTGTTTTTAAGTGAGGTGAAATTTGGGAGTACACAAGACAAATCAGACTCCTGAAAGGGGAACAGTCATCTGGAAAGGTTGAGAGCCACTGGGATGAGCAGGGGGGCTGGGAGACCGGACTCCTGGGTTCTATTGCGAAATATTCCACGGAGTGACCCTTGGTAAACTTAAATATCTATGGTCACATATGACTAGTTCTGAGACCTCACACACTCAGCTCTGCTGGTGCCCCTCTATCCCAAACCACAGCCCCCCTGCACTCCCCACACCCTCCAGCTCTGCTGGTGTCCCTCAATCCCAAACCATAGTCCCCTGCTAGGCCAGTCCTGGGCCCCCTACGTGCTCTATTGAGCAGACCCTGATTGTGTGACAGATTCCAAAGTAAAATCTCTTCTAGCTCCTGGTGAAATATGGCGGGGAGCAGAGAATGCGCGGAGGAGAATTCCACAGCTGGAGTTTCCTGGCGCTCCTGGCTCCACAGAACTTTAACGAATAGGTAACTTTAATCGCGCGAGCTCGGGCCTTTGGAGCAGTTAAGCCCGGGGATAATATCAGCTGATAGCATGTGCTCAGTGCATCGGACTCTGTGTCCAGCTGGGACCCAGGAGAGCTTTCCTTCCCTTCCTGCTTTTTTGTTACATTCCCTTGGACTTACATCAGCTCAGCTTTATTGGTTGTTGGTAATCACAATAAAGAAAAAATGTGTTCGGTGTTAATGTGTGTTTGTGTATTTATGTTTGTGTGTCTTCCAATCCATCCCTTTGGACCCCATTTCCCCATGCACTGGTCCATTCCTACCTTGGAGGGTTCTCCTCCATATGGACCCCATCTGTCTGGACATTATCCTATTTCCCCCTGGAGAAAATCTGTCTCTCCCTCAGTTTCCTCATGGCCCCCTTAACCTCTTGGTTCCTTAGGGTGTAGATCACCGGGTTGAGCACCGGGGTCACCACCGTGTAGAAAACCGACACAACCTTGTCCAGCGAGAAGCTGGTGGTAGGGCGGGTGTAGATGAATATGCACGGCCCAAAGAACAACGCCACCACCGCCAAGTGGGAACCACAGGTGGAGAGCGCTTTGCGCCGCCCTTCAATGCTCCGGCTCTGCAGAGAGACCAGGATCACCAGATAGGAGCCTAGCAGGGCCAGGAAGCAGGTGAGAGAGATCATGCCACTGTTAGAGACGATCAGCACCCCTGTCAGGTAGGTGTCAGTGCAGGCCAGCTTGATGACAGGCGGCACGTCGCAGAAGAAGCTATCGATGACATTGGGGCCACAGTAGGGCAGCCGGACGGTGAGCACGGTCTGCACCAGGGAGTGGACAGTGGCTCCAGACCACAGGGCCCCCACCAGCCAGGTGCAGGCTTGCAGACTCATGAGTGAGGGGTACTGCAGCGGGTGACAGATGGCCACGTAGCGGTCGTAGGCCATGGCGGTCAGGAGAAAGATCTCGGCACAGGCGCAGAGGTGGAGGAAGAAAAGTTGGGCTATGCAGCCCCCGAAGGAGATGGTCTTCTCCGCAGAGAGGAGATCAGCCAGCATCTTGGGGGCCGTGACCGAAGCGTGGCAGATGTCGATGAAGGAGAGGTTCCCGAGGAAAAAGTACATAGGGGTGTGGAGGTGCCGGTCGTTGACCACCGTCACCATGATGAGGACATTCCCCACCAGGATCAGCAGGTAAATGATGGAGAAGAGGGCGAAGAGGACCAGCTGCAGCTCCTGGGTCTCGGTGAGGCCAAGCAATACAAAGTGCGTCACCATGGTGCCATTCTCCCCCTCCATGCAGCAAGCTCTGCGGGGAAGGCCCACGCACTGCACCAGGCAGGGAATCACGGGGACGTGTGCCGAGCAGAGTTCTTCGCTGGGATCTGGGGGCAAGAAGTTCAGGGCCTGGGGATGGGGGAGTTTCAAAGCCAGCTAAGGGATTTGGACACTTAAAATGAGTGGATAGCGGGCATCTGCTTCCCTGAGGGGGATTTGAAACACTCACTCTACAGGCGGGTTTTTTAAAAAGAGAGTGCCCAACTCCCATTGACTTTTACAGTGCCTCGCTCCCTTGGAAATCCCAGCCTGTGTGTGGAGGAGAAAGAAAGAAAGAAAAACCATTAGCCACGTGAAACTGTCACGGACATGGTGTCAGGTTAATAGCGAGGATATCTACGCACAGTCATTATATCCAACAACCCAGTCCATGCACAAGACAACTGATAAATCATTGTACACAAGCCATTCCCACAGACACACACACCTCTCCCCGCCACACCAAGGGCTCAGAAGAGAGCCCAGGGCTGGTGCAATCACTAGGTGAACTAGGCGGCCGCCTAGGGCGCCTAGTGGTTGGGGGCGTCTAAAAGCCCGCTCAGGTGAGGAGGTGGAGTGGAGGTGAGCTGGGCGGGGGGGGGGCTGCGGGGAGGGCCACCCACAGTAACGGGGGGGCGCACAGGGGAACCGCTCCCCACCCCAGATCACCTCCACTCTGCCTCCTCCGCTGAGCACACAGACCCCGCTCTAAGTCTCCTCCAATCGGCGCCGCAAGCAAGGCCGGCTCCAGCATTTCTGCCGCCCCAAGCAAAAAAAAAAAAGCCGCAATCGGCAGCAGCAATTGGGGGAAAAAAAAAGCCGCGATCGGCGGCGGCAGTTCAGCGGCAGGTCCTTCACTCCTAGAGGGAGTGAGGGACCTGCCACCCCTGAATTGCCGCAGGTGCCGCCCCTCTCCCTTGGCCGCCCCAAGCACCTGCTTGTTAAGCTGGTGCCTGGAGCCGGCCCTGGCTGCAAGCCTGCGAGGGGAGGAGAATTAGAGCGGTGCTGGCGTGCTCAGCGGAGAGGTGGAGCGAGGTGAGCTGGGGTGGGCTCCCCAGGTGGGGTT